>NC_065510.1:12654320-12778947 GCF_006386435.1 Epinephelus moara | reverse complement strand
GTGGAGGTCTGCTCGCAGTTCCGTATATTCGGACACTGCGAGCTTGGACCTCCCGGACCAAAACATCAGTTTCCTCCTGGGAGAAGTTTGGCCATCTGACGCTGCTGCTCTCTTCTGCCATGGCGAATTGAGTAAACTCTCATTACGCCTTCGCACGGCACATTTAAGGACGAGGAGAGAGGCTCATTTGATTGGTGTGGTGTGTGTAAAACCCACTCCACGCCTTCTCTCCTCCTTCTTTCCGACTTGCGCAGGTAGGAGGGACGGAGGTGGGAAAGACGAGTAGCTGCGCCAGCGCGCACGGTGTGCCAAACTTGCAAAATCCGCCTGGCCACACCCAGTTGGCGAAGCGCAGGTGCACTGCACCCCCGCCTTGCCCGGTCTGCGAAACTAGAGCCCCAGGTCTGAAGGGTTACTTTTGGTTCCAAAGGTACCAAAACCAAAAGTGTTTGGTGGAAACGGGGCTTACAGCTCCCATAAAGCTTTGTGGGATGTAAACAAGAAATATTATGTTGCAATGGGGTCACTGAGTTGCGCTGTTAAACCCTGTTCCTTGAAGCCTGCATTTATTTACATTCTGGCACATTTACATCATTAAAGGTATGCTGGATTATTTTATCTTGAATTACCTGTAATGTTTTGCTTACTGTTACAAAATTACAGTACTTTGATAATGAAGAAAACTAAAAAAACATAAAATTCTCATGCAAGTTCTGGAGCTATAAGCAGCATCTTTTCTTCTATGATTTCTGACTGGTTAAAGTGTATGAACATTTATCTGCTCATTCAAATTTAATTCAAGATATATGTTTTGTGTCTAGCTTAAACTATCAGTAAGAAGAAAGAGGGGAATTGCTGGCATATACTGCGTCAACTGGGGGCAATGGGTTTGTAATTGGTATCTTTGTATTGAAGCTGATATCTTATGTATGCTGATACATTCTGATAACTTGAAATTTCCATGGCCACATTATTCATTGACTACTCTGACAGGCTGAGATCTCAATTTTTTTAAAAGTATAAATATTGGCCTTGGACATTAGTCGAGTTACCTAACAGCCTAACAGTGTGGTATTTATTACCTGTGTTTCAGGTATGATGGGGCCATCCTCAGTTGAACTTCTGTAAAACGTAGACAGTGGAGAAGCAACAATGACAGGACTGGGTCTGATGAAACCACTCAGGTCACAGCTAGGAATGTCATTCTCCTCCTGAAGCAGCCAGAAAGAAAGTGCGCCAGTTAGTCTTTTCATTTCCTGAGACATCAATTCATTGACTGTGAAGCAATGAGTTCATTAGTCGCTTACTTAGTCAGCCAGTGAGTCAGAGTCAGTCAGACACTGAATACGCAAAAATGAACAGAATTCGACCACGGCGAGAAATGTCATCATACTCCACATGTTAATCAAATAATAATTCAATAACTGCCTGATCAGTCAGACAAAAAGTCTACTATTTACAAGTGTAGTTCCTGTCAGGCAGCCATCAGTCCATGACCCAATGCTGACAGACAGACAGCAGAGACACTGCTCACCTTCTTCATGACCAGTGTGTCCATCACATAAAAGACGTTCCATGGCACCCACACAGTTCTGTACTGAGTGAGGAACGGAGCACGCTCAAAACTCAGCGTCAGGGATGCCCCTCCATTGGCAAGGAGATCAAACCTGCAGCACATCAATGACAAACAAACAAACACAGTGTACTGTAAGTGCTGGAAACCACTGCTGTCAGCTGAAGGACAGTGTGTATACTGCATGTGCATATCTTATCAACTACATGCGACTCACCAAGAAGTAAGCTTATCGTTAACCTTGTGTATATTTTTGGCTCTTATCATTGCCCTGTTTACATTTTTGGCCCTTATTGTTGCATTGTTTACATTTTTGGCCCCTACTGTTAACATATGTTTATATTCTTAGCCCTTATCATTAATCTTGTTTATATTTTTGCCCCTTATCATCATCTTTGTTTGTCTTTTTGGCCCTTACTCTTAACTATGTTTAAATTTTTGTCCCTTACCATTAACTGTGTTTATATTCCTGGCATTGTGTATATTTGGAATTTTGTGGATTTTGGATATTTGTTAATTTATATATTTGTATACTTACACCTTTGTTGATGTATGATATTTATACTCTGTATATTTGCACTCTTTCCTGCCTTGTAATGGACACAAATTTCCACTGTATAAAATAAATGTCTATCTGATCTCATCCATATGTTGTTGAGTGTGTGTGAGCAGGTCTTTGCATGTCTTTTGTTCTCTGTGTTTCCGTTTCTCTGTGCGTGTGTACTGGAGTGTGTGCGCGCTGCAGTGATTGATGCATCCTTTTGAATCCAATGCATTTCCAACGCGATGGTCTTGCATTTCCACTCCTGCACACATTCACACCTCTTCAGCTGATGTGCTTGGGATTGAAGATAAAGCCCAGCGTGGATGGGGGGAGGCAGAGTGTAGAGTATACAGTGGATGCGATTTAAGTGCTTTCCCTTTGTTTTGCTGAACTGGCTCTTCATCAAGTGTTTTATGCAATTTGTTAAGTGCTATATATACGGGCGACCTCTTGCACTTTCAAGTGGATATAAATGCTGCTCCATTTCTGATCTTCAATCTGTAGAAAATTAAGTATTGATGTTTTCTGAAGCGTTGGGTCATGATTCATTAATTTGCTTCTAATTTGGTTCGCCCAAACAATGAATGAAATATGTCAGTGAATCAGGTTGCTTGTTTAAGGAAGGTTTCTCTACAAAATGTGTGCAGAGTTCATCTCAGTCAATAGACTAGATTCAACAAAGAGAATAATTTATGATTTATTATTATATTATCATTTTAGGATCATTTCGGCTGCTCAGAAATGCCTACAACTGGCATTTCAGTGGTGCTATACATATTCAAGTGGAGTACAACCACAGGATATGAATGGATAGAAATGAGTGCCAGTGTTGCAGGGATATAAAGACTGTGTTGTGTTATTTGCAATGTTTAATTTTCTGTTTTCTGAGTGCATGTACAGTTATGGTTTCTTTTCATAATGGACACTAGAAGAGTGAAGTGTGCTGATTCCAGTAGTCTGTATATTTTGGTTTGTGACTGCCAGTCAGAGGGGTACAATATGAGATACAAACGGTGCCCAGTGTTCATTAATCATTAAACTAAAGAGGTGCAGAATCCCTTATGCATGCAGTGACTTTACTTCACCTGTGGAGCCAGAACAACTGCACTGAAGGGGAGCGACCAGACACTAACTGACCTGATATAAACAGTGTGCCAAGAAATACAGTGGTGCACAGCTGGTTGTAGGTTTGTCGCATATTTAACATTTCAGTTAATGCCTGCTGCATACTTGCAATCAGAGCACTGCGCGGAACGGTATATTTTATCTACACATGATCTGTATTACAGTTCTACACCATCAGGTGCCAAGTTAAATCTTTGGTAGCTCTGTGTTCCATCCGTTTCATTTCTCAAGTTAGGGCATGTGTCCGCCAAAGCGTTTATCCCCAGCTGAAAACACCAAGCGCTCCTCAGGAAACACCCAGCTGGGAGTGCTTGAGAACACTTTGGAGGAGCAGCATTTTTTCACTTGAGACGGTTTGGTTGTGTCTGGTTGCCATGACACGGAATATCCGCAGAAGTAAAAATGTCAGCATAAGGTAGAGTACTTGCTCTGGATGAAGAGAGAAGGACTGAGCATGTAGGGAGAGAGGATGGACCTGTCGATTTATGTGCGCTAATGAGAGGAAACGTTTGATAATATATAGCCTACAGTGTATTAACATATTAATATGCAATGGTTTTTGTGGTATTTGTCCTGCCCTTACTCCACTGTGTTTGGACAGCTGGGTAAAATGTGATGAGTGCAGCACTTTACCCAAAGTTGTAAATTTTTCAGCTCTCGCCAACAAATACCAAACGTCCAGGGCTCAGTGCAGAACAGATGCTCAGTGTCTAGTCACGCTGCTGATGTTTGTAGTGTAGCGTAAAAACACGACGCTCCCATTGCAAAGAATTAAACAAATATGTTGTCCTCAGAAAAATGCATCGGTGGACACAGCCCCTTACTTTGGTTATTTGAGAAGGCATAATATCTAGTGTAAGAAATAAAGGAGTGATCAAGTGAAACAATTTTGAGGAACGATGTAAAATACATTTGGGACATATAAAGAATTAGTTAATACGCACATGCCATCCTTGCGTGTTACAGTGTATCCATGTTCAGGATAGTGGACAAACGTCACGTTGACTCCAATCAGAGGTGTCCCGTCAGCTGTCAACACCTGACCTCGAATTATCGACACCAAGCTGAAGAGAGAAACAGAGAGAGATGGCAGAAACGGGTTATTTCTGTTAAAGCTGCATCATTTACAAAAGAAGTCGCCTCATACTTTACTGTAATGAAGTGAAAAAATTGAGCCATCAAGGACAGAAAATATCCCCTGGTGTCTTTGACCTGAGTCCCTGCGGTTGGGCTGGAAAACTATCTCGGGCCAGACATGCAATAATACACTCACACACTCACACACAGAGAGACACCACTGCCTTTCTTATCATCACTATTACTCCTTGTGAGGGGAATTGCAGAGTGCAGTGAGGCATCACTTGAAACAACAACTGTGGTGGTAACTGCTGAGCTGTGGGAGTGGGAGCACTGTAATGGGACGCTGATGTTACTACAGCACTCAGAGCATGCCTGCACATCCTCATCACACTCCGTTGCATAGTTTTACTCCGCAGCTCTGCTTTTATATAACAACAGCTCTGCAATTTTGGTCAATAACTTTTAACTATATTCCATGGATCAAGATGCACATTCCTGTTTATGCTACGCTTTCTGTAATTTGTTCTCATTCAGGCACCTTTGTTTTGTTTTGTTTTTGAAAGACATGCATGTTGCTTTGATAATGATAACTTGAAAGATCTGTACGACAAATCTCATGGTTCATTAACTGTGACTATAACATATTGATTTTGTGTTTGTCTCCATTAGATAATCTAATAGTTCAAGCTAGTGTTGCCATCAGTCCTGAATGCTGTAGCAGAATATCTTAAAGTCCAACCAGTGCAAAAAGTCAAGCTATTCAGAGCACCCATGAGCAAGAAAAAACCCCAGAAACAGTATTTAGACCTTCACTGAACTCTGACACACCAAGTAAATGAAAATAGAACAAATGAAACAAAGTCAAGCTGAATTTATTACAAGTTTTACAGCCTGTAAAAGATTTCCAAACCACAATGGAATTATGTCCGTAGGCAGAGATCTAACATAAGAATAATGATTTAAAAACATAATAAAAAGAAAATATAGTGATTAGCTCTGGTCAGGAGGGAGGCCTCATCTCATTAGACTTCCCTAATTGGATCACATGGACCCAAAGATCAAACAGGGCTTTCCCCGCTGGAGTTTGCAGTCTTCTAAAACTGACCAAAATCGGCCTCATTTATCAGTCTAACCATACACCAATACTGGCTGAAGATTGTCTGACTCACAGAGTCACAATCATCATAGCCTTGAATTTTGTGCCACTGCAAAGCCAGAAATATCCCCAACACAATCGCAGTGCGATGTCCGTTGAATGCAAGTCCATTATTCTTCAGCCTTTTTGGTTCCAAATGAAGCCGCTGGGGGGGAAGCTGGGTTTATGCTATCAGGCTGTGCAGTGCAACTTTGTGACTTGTTTTTCATTGAAACTGCACTTGTCTTTTCAGTTTCTCAAAGTCCCTCTTATCACAAAGAAGTCAGACAGGGCAAAAAACATGAGCATGACCATGTCAACTGATTGAATGCCTATGGTATTACTCTATGTAAACTTTGGCTTTATGTGAATGTGTATTACACACTGTGTGCGAATATGTTGTGTGTGTTCTGTTTGTCGATTATACATACAAACAATCAATGCACACAGCAAGGGGATAGAAAACTCATAGTCACAATGTCATGATAGCTTATACTGTATATGGATGTTTTCATTGTTTAAAACAAAAAGCAACTCATTGGAAAACAGTAGAATTACTGGCTATGGATAAATGTGTACGTGGCACTTGTCCTTGCATTTGCAAAACTTTTTCTTCTAGCTATCATAGTACGTGTAATTCCAGTGAGAAATGGCAGCTATACTGGCATTGATAATGCTAACCAAGACTACATAAAGCTCTAGCGAAAGTTCAGACAGAAAGACAATACTGTTCATGCTCAGGCTGTAAGTTTTCTTTTTCACCCTGCCATTCACTTCTTGCATGTATGCTCTCTCACTATCTCTAGGTGTCATCGTCTGGGTCTGTAAAGTGAGTCACCGGCTGATTTACAACAGCCCAGCAGCACAGTGACACACCTTCTCTGTCAGCCTTTAATCTTACTGCTCCTCATTTTAAATATATTTTTTCCTCTGGTGTAGTTCTTTCTTGCTGCCGTCGTGCACGCCCTTCACCTCCCCATCACCATCTAGTCTTCAGGGATTCATCAGCCTCATCTGCCTCCGCAGTCAGTGGCCTCAGAGTCAGCAGCCACCACCACCACCACCACATGTCTGGACTCCATGAGGGGGATTTATTCTGCTGCCGCTCAGATCTCCCACGATCACAAAATATCTCCCTCTGGTGACCAAGCACCAAAGACTGTTAAATCTTAATCAGCACAAATCATGCTCATATTCTGTATTAAATATTATCTCTACTTCATTCTGCTGTCTCCTGGTTGAGATAAAGTTAGCTCTTGCAGGCAGTGGCACGTGACCTGTGGGGGTCCCAAAGGCAGCATGGGTTTAAAGCCTTCCCTCACACAATTAACATTAGTCCTGAAAAAATCAAAATGTAACGCCAGCCTATATCAAAGTCCTGCTGTTTGACTACCACCCAAATTAAAAAACACAGAAGCCCCCTCATTATGATTAATATATTTGTAACAAAAGCTTGTATGAAAGCCCTGCTGTTTACCATTAACATATACCAGACACATCAGATATGTTACATTCGCACAGAGCCTCATATTAGATGACTGCAGTGTAAACAGGCAGCTTCACTTGTGTCAGACTATGTAAATACTGGATTTAATTAGTATTATCGATCAGCCACACAGCAACACAGAAAGAAATTCTGCACACCTGTTAGCAATTTCTTCTGAGCTGTGTTTCTTCTTGCAGGTTCAGTGTGGAGCCATCTGCCAGCATATAAAATCCAGGGTTCTGAGCAGATCGCCAGAGCTAATAGCTAATCATGAACTCAGAGCTAACACAGGAGGATTGTTGTTGAGATATTTCCTAATAAAGTCGCTCCACTATGTCTTCTTACAGTGCATATGGCAAGTGCATCTTTATGTGTACTCCTTTGAAGTTGTGCACTCAAATCTTCTGCTTGTGTGCAGACACTATTTGCCACTGTGCATGTTTGTCTCCTTTTACAAGTATCAGGTGTGTATAACTCGGTCACTGTTAGCTCAGGGGAAATTAAAACATAATTTCTTTGTCTTTTACAGTGTAAAAGTGCCATTTTTAAACACCCTTTAACTGCCCGCACAAAAATGCACACACGCACGCACACACACACATGCACACACACACTTTTTTATTATAAGGTTGCGGACCCATTCCATTATGGAAATACAGGACATTTTTATTACAGGGTTGTGGCCCTCCGCTCTTATGAAACATTCAGGCTAGCATAAAAAATGTGACAAAAGAAAAATGGCTGAACAGAACTGCTGTCATGTTTCTTCCCTGTCAGTAGCTCTGCCTTTCACTCTCTGTATTTTGCAGACTGCCACCCTCTCCTTCTCTCTTATCATATTTAATGAATGTTGTGTCTGAGGAAGATGTGGGCAGAAATGGCTTTTGGCGAGCAAAAAAACAAGGCAGACCTTTATTGTGATCTCCGTTTTACTCCCACTTTTTCTGTTCTATTCATCCAGACAGAAAGCAAAGCCGACCTGCAACTGCTCATAATGTGGTAAATAAAAGTAGGGTGAGCTATGACCTGCAGGCAAAGGAATGATGAGTCAAACAATCACCGCTACATAAAGAAAAGAATTAGAAAAAAAAGATTATGAGCCTGCTCTGATTAAAAACATCAGTGTTTGAGTAAGTAATTTTGTGCAGAAACCCTGACTAGGCATGGTGACTTCTCCCCCTGGGTTTATGGAAAGCCTCTCTGTACAGTACTCAAATCCACTTATTCTTTCATACTTCATTGGAAAAAATTATTTACATGACAAAAAGCCTCTATCTACCATAATTCCTGATGTTTATGATTACATTTCAGTCCCCATCTTAATCATTCAGTCACTGAAGTTGTACTTAGAGCAACTGTTCAGCCCAGTAATCAAAAGCAAACTATTTGTATGTCAAAGCAAAGTTGACGTCGACTGCAATGAAAAACTGTGTGCAGGAAGTAGCTCTGCAAAATCTACTAGATCGTGGTTCCCAGTTGGTGGGTTGCAGTCCAAAAGCGGGTTGCAGATCCATTCTGAATGGACCGCAAGTGACTCGCAAACATGTCAAGTTTGTAAAAACACACTTTATTTTCAAGTACAGTAAAGTTTCAGCACAGAGCTTACATTTTAAAGTGCTGTTTCCTGCTGTAAAGTGAGTGACTAACGGACAGCTGCTTGACAGACAGTAAACTAGCAAGTATGACTCCAAATGTATTAGGCTTTGTGGACCTTGAACTTATGACTAAGGAGAAATCTGGACCCCATGGCTGGACCAGTTGGGAATGGGAACCACTGTTCTAGATGTTGACAACAAACCTGTGCATTCATCTCCATCATACATGGTTTGAAAAGAAACTGTGGATTTGTTCACAACTTGTCTGACCACTCATGCCCTACTGATGTCACTGTGTGCCCAGAATTCAGCGAAGAAAAAGCAAACACAAAGAGAGAAACACCTTACCTTCTGTTGAAGGGATTGTCTCCAGTGATGACATGAGTGGATTCAGGGCCAACTAAGAAGTGAATGCGCTGGTAGAAAGACCTGGCAGCCTAAGGAAAATGAAACAAATAATTAGAATAAACAGACAGGTATCTTTTGCTACATTGAAAAGTGATGTAGATTTGTACCAGTTGCGTTCTTATTTTGTATTAATTTCTGATTGGAGCTCCTTACTTGCTGAGGAGCCAGTGAGGACGGAGATTGGCTGAGCACCTCCCCTGGGTCAGGTGACCCTTTGCAGTATAACTGGTTCTGACAGGAGGGCTGCAGACAGCAGTCTGGATCCATACAGTCAGCCAAGCCATCTGAAACACACACACACACACACACACACACACACACACACACACCGTTGTTATATTCAGAATCCTGAGAACCTGAGAAGAAAGGTCAAAGTATGGAGAGATGTGGAACAGGTGATAGAAAAGTTACAGGTGGATGACAGGAGGATGGAGGGATGAGAAACAGCAGGAGGATGGATGGATGCGAGGATGAGGAGGCAACTGAGGGATTAAGAAGCAATGACGGATGATGAAGGGATTAAGAATAATTAACAATGCAAGCATGTGGCGAGGACAGAGGAATTAAGCGGTAATAAGGGTGAAGGGATGAAAAAGAGGTAAAGATGGAGGTTAGTTGATGAAGAGGATGGCCACATGTACCATCTAGAATTGGGGGAGAATGGAGGACAAGCATGGGTGGGCTTCTGAATGAATAAATAAATGCAGAGATAGAGAGAATGTAATGAAAATAACAAACTGAAGGCGTGAAAAATGGACGAATAACAAAAGAGGATACACTGATGTATAGTTGCATTGAAGACAAGAAAGAACAAAAGGACAGTCTGCTTGAACTCTGGATTTTCTGATGAGGGGTGGGGAAAGGAGGGATGGATGAATGAAGGAAAAATGAAGTGATGTAGTAGAATTAGTATGTGAGCAGTATGTGTTTATTAGGCGCTGCCAAGAAAAATAAAGTCAGAGTTAAGAATGGAAGAAAGAAGGATGGAGGGCTGTGATGATGAAAAGCAGGGATGGGATGATGGAAAAAGATAGATTAGGAGGGGAGGGATAAGTGAAGGACAGGGAGCGAGACAGGAGGAGGAGGAGGAGGAGGAGGAGGAGGAGGAGGAGGAGTGGATGGCAGATGGGAAGATGGAAGGATAGAAGGAGGTATGTAAGGTAATAAAATATGGGCTGCCATTTGTCTTTGTTAGTTTATAAAAGCCAGTTGTACATCTGGTGAACAGGCACCAGGGACTGCCATTACACACACACACAGAAACACACACACACACACACACACTGACTGACAAAGTAAACCCCCGTTCTCCCTGACTCTTCTGTCTTGTTTTCTTTGCCGTCTCATCTTCTTTCCTCTCCACCTTTCTAATTATCACTCTGCTCTCATCAAGTGCTTTGGGTTTAGGGCTTGACATTATATCTCAGAGCATTATTTATGGGGTGAAACTGCTGATGGCTGATGTTTTGTGTTCATAAATATTTTTTACTTTGACTACTTACATGGCATTTTTTCAATTCCAAGGTTTCCCCCTAGACTTTTACGGCAGCAGAGTATTATTTATGTTTCTTGTTTGAAACTTCAGAGTGTTCTCTTTCTCTACAGCTTCTATTTAAAAGACAGTACCAGTGTCTTTTGAATACTACAGCTCACATGAAAGACCCAATCCCGACTGGCGTTCAGAAGCCTTTCCACTCCGCTGCTGCATCAAGGTTGATACATGTTCTGCATTCCTTCAGCAGCTGTGGACCTACAGATTGTATGTACAGTAAGTAACTTTCACTGTAGGTATGCTACACGTTAATGTGTAGCTCTCAGCAGGAGGCAGCCAGTTCATCATTTCTGTTCTTAATTAGATCTTCAGCAGTAGAGCCTCATTGATACTGTGTCTGTGAAGCCAGTAACAAAATCTATATTTGCGAGTTTAAAAAATCAGATGATGATTTATTGGCTTTCATGTGTTTTTTCTCCCATGAATTTGGTCAACACTGGGTCTGTATTTGGAAAATAAACCCTTGAAAAGATTTCTATTCATACCCAACCTGATCTCACAGAAATAAAAGTTGTACAACGGATTCAGTTTTGTTTAGCGACCAAAACTACTTGGTTAGGTTTAGAAAAAGATTGTGCTTTGGTTGAAATTATGTTTGTTACGTATAAGACTAAGGTAAATCACATAATCTTGTCATATGATGTAGGAATGCAGGGTATGTAAGTGCATTAAGTTACAATAAGTCAACATTGACATTTGGTTTTGCACAGGACACGAGCAGAAGTCTCCTGGGTGAGAGTTCTGTGTTTGTTGACCTCTTCTCATCATAGATTAACCACCAACCATTACGTGATATTATTTACCAAGGAAATCTGCATGGCCAACACAATGGATCCTTATTGAATTTCCACTGGCCTTGTTTCTGTGGTGCCAGCTCGAAATTTTAACGTATTACGTGCCACCAACACATAATGCAGTGTTAGCAGGTCATGGTCATTTTGTGTAATTCTCTGAGTCCCGACTGAAAATACCTTTGGCTGTTTGTTTGTCTTTTGTGGTGCAGTGGTTAGAATTGTTGCCTCACAGCAAGAGGGTTCCTGCTTCAACCCCGGGAAGGTGGAGCACTTCTGTGCGGAGCTTGCATGTTCTCTCTGTCTCAGCTTACTGTAGGTTTTCTCCAGGTTCCCCGGCTTCTTCCCACAGTCCAAAGATATGCAGGTTAGATTAACTGGTTACTCTAAATTGGCCGTAAGTGTCAATGGTTGTCTGTCTCTATGTGTCAGCCCTGTGATAGTCTGGCGACCTGTCCAGGGTGTACCCTGCCTCCCGCCCAGTGTCACCTGGGATGTCACCACAGGATAAGCAGCTATGGAAAATGAATGAATTAATGTTTGTTTGTCCGTTTGTTTTTTCATCCAAGATAAGCCGATGTAATTGCCTACACTTGTCATCTATTGTAGGTGGAAACTTGCTTGCTTGCTATAGGCTAGATGTCTATATTAATCTTCTATTATTTTACTTCCAGTCAAGTGAGGATGGGGGTTGGTTTGATTGGATGCTGTGAGTGGATTTTTATTTTTTGTCAGTTCACTGTAAATCTGCAGGGGGCTGCATACAATCATGGTATACGGTTTCAAATATGGCAGACCATAACTAGTTTACATTGCATGTTGTAAACCACATGGATGCACAAGTGTGACTCCAATATCCAGGACTCTTTACATTACATGGATATAAAACTTGTTGGGCTAACATTTTTCATGCAAGTAACTTTCACACTAATCCTAGACCTCTTCCTACAGCATGGCATGTTCTTTAAGACTCGAATCACTGCTGAACACCCCAACTGAAAAAGTGCCAACATCCTGCTGATTTCTGCCGCATGTTCATCCATCCATCCATCAAACAAATATAAATATTTCACCATGTATCTGCAAGCTCTACAGTTTTAGTGTACAAATATACCTCCTTCATTATCCTTGCCATCAGTGCAGAGTGTTTCCATGGCTACGTGACACCCGGCCCCTCTCCATCCTGATTGGCAGATGCAGTGCCAGCCGCTGGCCTCCAGAGTGCATCGTCCGTTGTTGTTGCAGAGACCTGGACAACCCTCTGGGCAAAGGGGACAAACACACAGTTAAAAAAGTTAGAGCAGTGTGAGTGAGTGGGATGTGGTCACGGCTGGTCATCAGGCTGTGAACTAGGCTTCAACCAATATATTTTTGAAGGTCAGTGATGATAGTTTTGTACTGAAGCTCTGAAAGATGGGAGTGATCAATATTTGTTTTTCTTTTTCACTGGAGCCTTTTCATGGCAAAAATGCAACATATTCATTGTTTCCCTCTCAACTTGGACAAGCCTCTGAAACAGCACTGAGACCATCATGGGACAATAAAGAGACCGCCTGAGGTGGTCTGGCAGCTTCTTAAGGCATGAGGCAGGGTTCATTGCAGGTTTATACACCGCTGAATGAAATCCTCCTACACCACACTACACTGAAGTTATTTCTCAGTACACACATCTGACAAAACAAAAACAAATATACATGGTTTGGTCTAGAAATAAATCAGGAAATAATCCATACTCATCAGGTTGAGGGCAGATTGTGCAAAGACAGACTTTTACTATGGCTTAGGTAAAAGAAAATTAGGAGAGGTGTCTAAATTCACCAGTTTCCTAATTGGTACAATTTTAACAATCTTAGGTATGGTTAATTTGTCACACATTTTGAGAGGTGTTTTAACAGCACTAATTCACAATTGTAGTTATGCATACAAGTTGAAGGAAAATGGACTTTAAGTGTAAAAGCAAGCTAAGGATTGCAGTTACACGCATAAGAGGCAAGAACTGTTACGTGGCATGTGTAGACAGCTGCAGTGACTACAACTGAAGTGTATCCCTTCCATTAGCCCCATGTGGGACAATGTGGGGCTGAAATATCTGAAATATGTCCCCTGCAGACAGGGTGTAGAACCTTATGGTGTCACGTGGAAGCTGACTTTTGAGCTTTTGGATATAACATGTCATGACTTCATCATTTTGTCAAATTAGATGTTTGTGTAAAATTTTGTCATAATTTATGCATTATTATGGCCAAAAACATGTTTTGTGAGGTCACTCTGACCTTTTATCTATGACAACCAAAATCTAATCTAGTCAGTCCAAATGGATGTTTGTGCTTCATTTGAAGAAATTTCCTCGAGGCGTTTTTGAGATATTGTGTTCACAAGAATGGGACGGACAGACAACTGAAAACATAACGCCTCCAACTGTGGCTGTTTGCAGCATGGATTTGTTAAAAACAAATTCTGTGTGTACTGGTGAAGCAATACCAAAAAGAAATTTGTTTTGAAAAAAGCAGTGACTATGACAAAAAGCTACAGAATTTCACGTGTCATTGATTGCTACCATGGAAACAGCTTTTTGTGGGGATGGAACCCAAATTGAATTTTAAAGGCAGCGCGATTGCCTATAAAGTCAAAGGAAATATGATATTAAGATGCATATCCACCCATTCAAGTTCAAAAATATTTCACCTTGAGTAAATAAAATCTACACAAATCTTAGGGCTTTGATTCTCATAAATGTTTAGAGGTGACAGGAAAAAGAAAAGAACGCAGGGAAATTACAGAAAGAACAGAAGACAAGTTCAGAAGAGAGTTCAGAGGCTGGCTGAACACAAACACACCCAAAGATTCGGTATGTGTGCTGTTGCTAGCTATCCAACAGCTGACATCTGTAGAGTTGATCCAGTCGCTGTTTGGGGTGAATAAACACAAGTGGTTTATCAGTTAATTCACGCAAATGATGCAAGGAGAAAATTTTCCTTGCTCTCTGTCTGAATTCATCTTAAGTTAAGAGACATCTGTTAGAATAACTAGAATAGCAAACATTTCAGGCTTAAAAACAGCCAGTCAGCCAATTTTTGTGCAAATGTCTAACTTAAATTTGACTAATCTGAGAACAAAGCCCAGTGTAACAGCTTTGTTCCATTATCATCATTATTACCATCATGTCTGCCCAATATCTGCAACTGTCTGGTAAGTCCTGCATTCTTTATGAATCACGTAAGTGTGTGCCAACCAAACACTGCTTATTTTGTCAGTGGTATGTGTGTGTGTGTTCAGATTAGAGTGATTTGGAAATAAGCAGGCTAATGTCAGCTGTTACAGAAAAATTATATCTCTAGTCTCTTGAATATCTTTTAAATAAGATCCTGGGTTTACTGGAGATTTACTGCCCCAATCTAAAGGTCTGAATGCTGTTTCAGAAGCTTTTCTTGCCTCACAGGACTTCTCAAGAAGGGACTCAATACTAATTTTTAGAGTTTTTAAATCCAAATGTATTGCATGACAGCACAAAATACTTCGGCTTCAGTCCAAAAATACCCCCAAAAAGACATCAAAGACCCGTATTGGTTAAATCCTGATGCATATAAAGGCATTTGGCCCTGTGTGATGAACCTTTCTCCAACAAATGGACTGACAGACTGAAAGACAGATCGATAGACAGATAAGACAGATCAATACATTAACCCACATGTGAGAGACACAGACTGACAGACAGACAGACAGTCAGCCTTCGGTGAAATGCACTGATGTTGTAGTTTCACATGAACTGCTAAGATTGCCTACAGCCAAAGGGGCTACTGTGTGCTCGGCGGCTTCAATCGTAAATTTATTCAAAATATTTTTTTTCACATCTGTAAACAAAGAAAGATGTTATTGCTGCATAATATGATGATGAAAAACAGGGCATACAAACACAAAAGAAATAAATCGAAGTCGATCAAAGTTGAAAGCAGGAAATTCTGAGGATGTTAAAATTTTAAAGTTTATCCTTCAGGTGGATTCTAACCAAATCTGAGGGAAATTTGACACCCAGCGAGCTGACAAAAACAACAACTTCTCTTCAAAAGGAAGCTTTTTTTGGCTTTAGAAATATGGATTCCTTTGGTCTTGTTTGTCTAGTCAGTGAAAAGAAAACCAAAATCACAGGTTAAAATCCATGTGAAAACACAACAGGTAGACAGATACACAGCGCACAAAGTATAGGGAGGACAGGGTGGTTTTGGACTGCATGCCTCCAAAGGCTATACTTTATGCCTCTGTTTGACATTCCTCGATCACAGAATAGACAGTGAGGCTGGCAATCAGAATAATAAACGGTGAGTATCAGAACCAAGCAAAGCCCAGCTGGAGAGACAGAACAAGGGATGGAGGTAAAGATGGAAGCAGAGGTGGTGGAAAGGGAGAGAGGAATAGAGAAGGACAGGAAAGTGAAGATTTGGAAGACAGAAGTACAGCAGCTGGCTAAATACACCCATACATATATATATATATATATCAGGCTTGTGGATGCAAGACAAAACAGGAGTCACACACCTTGGGTTTGTGTCTGCTTGTGTATGTGTGTGTGTGTGTGTGTGTGTTAGCATTTCAATTTTGTGAGTATGTGCTCGAGTGCATTATCTGTATAGTCTATATTTTGTGTGTGGAAGAATCAGAGACAGGGAAATAATGATGTGACAGAAAAATAAAAACAAAAAAAAATAACTGCAGAAATAACAACAGAAGTATAACAATAAGACATTACAAAAAACACATACATCGAGAGTTTAGAAAGACTTAAAGACAGAACTTGAGAATAAAAAAGGAAAAGACAGGGATAAAATGGAATAAATCGAAAACAAAGGAGGTTTCAGTGAACAAAGAGTGTGAAGTGGTTGTATTTGGGGACAGTAAGGCCTTTATTAAGTCTTTGGCATGAATTACCTTTATATCCTGAGAATAGGAGAGGGCACGAGGGAGAGAGGGAGGAAAATTAGGGAAAAAAAGTAAATCGAAACAAAAGCAGCACTGCCAAATATACTCTCTGTGATGGACAGATGAAGATGGCAGCCAAAGGAAGAGGAGGAGAGGAAGAAAGAGCTGGGATCACGGGAGTGCAATAACACAGAGAGAGACACAGCAGTAGAACCTCGACAGAGTAAAAAAATAATCAATCAAATCTGCCTTAATTCACATTTAAATCACACAAGAGGGAGGAAGGACAAAAAGCAGCTGATATAAAATTAAAAGAAATAAACGTTTCACAATCAATATTCTTTAAAAATTCACCAGAGAAAGACTCTCAAACAACAATTTCCCCTCAAATCAAACACTGCGATCTAGCACCAAATAAAAGTTTGAGACAATTTACTGTTAAATGAAGCGCAAATTAGCATGTTTGAGGAAGTGGTTAGTGGAGGCAGGATCAAGCAGCAACCACCATGGCACATGTCCTGAGATGCAGTTCCTCTAATGACCACTAGATGCTGACTCTAAGAAAAATGTATAAGCGTGAACTAAGTTTTAAAGACATTGGAATTAACTTGTATTAAAGAGCAAAAGGTCAAATTGAATTGCATAATGGGAAGCATGGCATCCAGAATTTTTGGAGCTTGACCCAAATTAGACATCATCTTAAAAGTCAGGATCAGGGCAGCTACAACTGAGGACACTGAAAATTCGGGGAGGTTTTAGCAACCTGGGGGGTGTTTACATTCCACAGTTAACCTGAATTAAAACAATGTGGTTGTATGCCTCCATGAACCAGTCAAGTTGCAGTTACAGTTTATATCCATGTCTGTCCAGACTCATATAACAGTTGACAGTGTTTTAAATATGGATGTCGCTGCTAAGAAGCTATGCATTCTAAAACAAAGATGCTTCACACACATCTTTCCCCCTGCCGCAGATCTATCCAACTGGCACAGTTTTAAGGTGGACAGCCAAGATTACTTTCACTGATTTAGTGTCTGACCAAGGTTCTCCTCTTCTGTTCCTGAGTTATGATGCTGAATAACAGCCAGAAAAGTGTTTGTGCAGAGCATTATGAGGTCACAGTGAAGTTGACCTTTGACGTTTTGGATATAAAATGTCATTACTTCACCTGAATCTTTTTCCTTTTCGACATTTGTGTGACATTTTGTCATAATTAATGTACGAATCCTTGAGTTATGACCAAGCTTTTGAAGTCATAGTGGCCTTGACCTTTTACCGCAAAAATCTATTCACTTCATCCTTGAATTAAAGTTGATGTTTGTGTCAAACTTGAAGACGTTTCCTCAAGACTTTCTTGAGATATCACATTCACGAGGATGAGACAATGCCAAGGTCACAATGGTCTTGACCGTTGACCACCAAAAATTGAATCAGTTCATTGTCCGATCCAAGAGAATGTTTGTGCCAAATTAGAAGAAATGACCTTGAGGTGATCCTCAGATACTGTGTTCACAAGAATGGGATGGATAGACGGACAACCTGAAAACATAATGCCTACTGCCATGGCTATCGTCAGTGCAGAGGCATAAAAACAGTCGGTCTACATTTTATAGACTAATCCCAGTATTTTGTAGACTGACCTCAATAAATATAATTTGACTTTTTTGGCCATTTAATAAATACAAAATAAAGTACTCATTATTTCCCCATCTGGCAGTGTGGGGTTTTAGTGTTTCTAAAATTCTGGATATGGACTTGGTCACCCTTATGAGGCAATACTGTATGACTAGAGTGCTCCTTGTTTGGGGACTTGTTTAGCTGACACTATATTGGTCAATTTACCACACTCAGGTTGCTGCTTGGTCATCTAACCTCAGCTTCAGGCCCACTTTCCCAAAACTGTGTGTTCTTGCCTCAGCAGCTGACAAAGATGTCAGCAAGGCTTCGAAAAGTCCTTCAGAAACTTTTGGCATACATCTCAATCACTGTATCCGAATTTATACCATTTAAAAGCAGGACACAATTCGGAAAGTCAATCAAGAAGTAGTCTTTTAGCAATTACAGCTACAAATAACCTTGTCCAATGAATATGACTGCAACTGTATTCAGTGAATGATGTAAAGGAAGGCCACTTTATAATCCAAAATATGTTTTCTTTTCATTGTCTGATGCTGCATTGCCTCTGAGCAAGAATAATTGAGCTCCTTATCTACAACATTCCCATGTTGCACAAAAAAAGGCTTAAAATCAGCTAAATTGATTTAATACTGTCACAGTACAATGACCACTTGCTTTGGAAATACTTGCAATTACACAAATGTCCTGTCTGAAATAACGTATGACTGACATGTTTAGCACAAAAGCTGACTGTGTGAGTAAGATTATGGTTGCTTAAACTCATTCACACACATGTAAGGGTACGGCTGTGTATAAAGACAGGGACAGGAGAAGAAACAGCTTACAGGAAAACTAAGCCTCAAGCAGAGCCAGGATTTCATGGTCTATATTGGACACTTCAGTATATTTGTCTGTGCTTGTACTAAGGTTGTCCTCAAAAAGTACAATATGTCTCAACTATCCCAAACACTAAGATTGTAGAACATTACAATGTCAAACATACGGTATCTACATGGGGATATGCAGAATATTAACAGTTCAATATGTTTTTGAAAGACCATTTTTTTCTTTTCAAGGGGGTTTTCAGTACCAGTTCTGTTTCATGCTTAATTTTCCCATTTTCTTGTGATCCAGCTTCAACATACTAGAAACTGGATCACAGCCTGACTTCTAGATGATAACAGCTGTACAGAAACCTTAAAAAATAAGTCATCAATGTCAAACCAATTCATAATAGAAGGCTAAAAAGCCAAAAGTCTAATGTTGGACATCAACACAACTCATTACTTTAGGCACTCCCTCCAATTTTGAACTTCTGATCTATATTTCTTTGCAAGTTTGATGGGAAAGAACAATTTGCAGCGCATTTGGTCGGGGGAATTTCAAGAAACTTAGGATAAACCTCTTGAGATGTATTCCCTTGTTTTTAAGGGGGTCCAAGCATTCAAAAACTAAAAATGTGAAGCAACCTCCTAAAGAACCCATGGACAATAAACAGAGAGAAATACATTCAGCTCACACAAACCACAGTAAGGTAGAACATACACATAACTCTCAAGGTTTAATTCTATTTTATCTGACGATATCTAAGTGTGCAACCCCGAAAGGCAAAGAAAAAAGCCATTGTGCTACGGGCAATATTAAAACCCTGAAAATGTTCAAAGCAACAGTAATGGTGCGTTTTATCAGAGCTGGCAAAATGATAGGGGGATGATGGGGGGAAAACACAACATACTCGAGATATCCAAAATGTAAAAAGAAGTCTTGATAAATTACGCTAAGAGAAGAGCAAAAGAAGAAGGGATGATGAGAAAAAGCGAGTGATGAGGAGAAGAAGAGAAAAGAGCACAGTACCTTTTACTCTAATGTCCGGATTGTGAGCTTTAAGAACAAAAGGAAAAAAGAAAGGAAGAAAAGAGATAGATAGAAAGAGAGCGTTTAGTCGGGAAAAATAGGGAGTAAAATATTAAAAAACCCTCCAGTATCACCATCAATGAGGGCAGCTGGATCGCGTATGAAGAGAACAGAGAGAGGTAGAAATTCAATTAGACACAAAGAGATTCAGTCAAACAGAAAAAAGGAAAGAAACACAGACAGCAAAAGAGAAGATCTGTGTTATCCTTTATTATATTCACGAGACACCTCATTAACAATATGACCAGTGAATATTCAGGTTTAGGCCGACTACAGTAAATGTTCTGTTGACGTTATTTTCTTGATTGCACTGGCTTTAGAAAAAAAATTAAGGACATTATGTGAGCTGGAATATTTGTTGAAATATATAAACAGCCAATTAATAACTACGGAAACAGTCCTTCAGTGAGGTCACATTTTCCGGCTGACTCTAACATGTGCTGGTTAGAGACTGGAAGACAGAGGAAGAGAGCAAGCCTGTATGAATCCTCTCAGTCATACAATCCGTCTAAACAATCAAGCTGTTAGCTAAGCGCTCTAAATGGATTTCCCCTCATCTCACTGTTATTCTCTCAGCCTCGGTTTCCACGTGTGTCAGTGTGTATGTGTGTCTAAGTGACAATCACTGGAGCCAATTTGCAACTCTTTACCAGCAATACTGTAGCTGTCTATCTGTTTGACAACAAGTGAAGGGTTTGGTCGTGAGCTGAGGCTGCCACAAAGGACCCACTACTCGTCTGTTTCACTGTTTAACTATTGCAACACAACAGGATGGGGGTTTTCTACTTGCCATGGATTCTCACTTAAAAACTCAATCTCACTGTCAGTACTGTAGATAGCAAGCAGCACAAGGAACAATAGTGTTCCTGCCATCAACGCTAAGCAACAGCTGTTCTTCAGTGGTTTGGTCTGTGTTTTAAATGTCAGAACAATCCAGCTCAACATTCAGATTTTGTGTGCTTGTGTGAGTGTGTCTTCTTAGGGGTGTAAATCGCAAGTTTCATTACAACAATATATCGATTCTTTGGACAACAAAACAATATTTTCTGATATCAGTAAGTTTGCCACGATACAGTTTTGATTCAATTCAATTCAAAGGCCTACGATAAATATGAGACAATATCAGTAAATATACTCTGTCTTTTTCTTAGCTGCTCTCCATTATCTGCCTGGCACTAAGCTGCCAGCATTGATTGAAAGTTTAGGACGGAGTTGTGCTTGGAGGGAAAGGGTGACACAAACGTGACATGGGAATTTCAAAGTAAAGGCGCATCTTAAACATGACGATATATATATCAGTGTTTTCACTTTGAATCGATGATAGTGTATCATTGATCATTGAGTTGATATATCTTTGTTACACTCCTTGCAGCTCTACGAAGCATTTTAATGTCTTTCAGCTCAATGTTCAAGTTGTATGGCCATAACTTTACTGTTTTGGTTCAGTCTCACTGCTCTCATAAGAGGCAGCTGTTTTCAATGAAAAGGCTCTAAAAAGCCCAGTGTACTCTACGTTCTCAGCAGCAGGAGGTGGTGGAGACCAAAACGGAGCTATCAGTCAGTAGCTGGACAGAAATACTCTCACTGAAAATCTCAATTCTAGTGCAGCAACCTGGATACAGCCACACATACATCGGGTTTATTTATTTGCAAGTGAACACAAATTCATATACTTAATTTAGCACTATATTTCATCTTGCACTATTTTATGTCTTAGATTCCAATTTTGCTTTGACGTGTGTGATTTTCTTTTTTTTTTAAATAGATATTTAATGAGCATTTTTCCTTGCCAACAACTGCCTCTGTAATTGTTGCAGACATGATAACAATAAAGAGCTTGAACTTGATTTCTATTAGGGCTGCTTCCTTAGAGTTGAAGATTCTAATCATCAGTCAGAGACTCTTCAGGTCAAGCAGCACTTTTTTTTAACAGTCAGGGAGCAGTGTACTTCTGGGGACGTTTTGTTCCCCAGATGTAGCTGCAGAGTTAGCACTCCTCACATTCACACTGCTCTTCAGTACAGGTAGCTGCAACCGAAGACCCAGGGTGAGTCTGAGTGAGACGGAGGCAGCTGCTTGGAGGGAGAGAGGCTTTGCCCGATCAGGCACAGATATAAGGATGTCTTTAGCTTCTGCTCAAATGTGGTGAATTTACAGCTCACAGCAACTTAATACGATGTAGTCTCTGACTTTGGTTTAATGTGTAGTGTCAGCAAAAAATGTTGCCTGGTTGTGAATCAGTTGTTAGCGCAGTTAGCACGCATAGGACGTGAATGTTAGTGTCTCCTGAACACCCTGAATGAAATCTGTTCAAACTCTCAAACTCTATATGGCAAAAAAGAAATGGATAGTCAAGTATTCATATTTAACAGCCAAATTTGATTCTTGGAATTCTCTTACTGCACTAGCAGTGTTTTCACTTCTTTTCAGAAAACAAGCTTTTAAGGAGTGACTCCAGACAGAAATGACCTGATACGCTTTTTGCAGTGTTGGTAACTGACACAGCCTATTGGGCTCACCCCCGGTAATAAAAAAGAAGTTAATATCATTCCCCAGTGAAATGGCCGACCATGACTGATTCTAAAGGACAACTCTGCTTTTTACAACCTGGATCTCATTTTCACAAGTGGCACTATCGTAGCTCCAGTTTTATTGAGCGACAACAATAACCAACACAAACATGGACATCCATATAATTAGCAGCAACATTTTCCTCTTATCTCACCCTGGCAGCAGCCATGGAAAAAAACACTGTTATATATCTGTCACGGGTTCAATCAAGTCTTATCAGTGAAGAAGGGTTCGCCTACCCACCAATTCTCAAGTTTCTTCCAGGTTTCTTGAAGGCTGTGTGCTACTGTTTTATTGTGTCCTACTGGAAACTGAAGTAAGTGAGTCATGAAGTAATGCCAGATTAGAGTATAACTTTAGTGTGTTTTCAGTGCAATCTGGCAACACAAAGGTAAAAACTGCTTTCCTCTCAGTGCATTTGTACAAAGCACATAATATATGCTTTTCCAGAAATCCTCATTTCACAATTTTTTGGGAAACCATTGACAAGCACTTTCATGTGGAAGTACACATTTAAGTTTGTCATTAAAAGTTTGTGCATACTGAGAAACAGCTTAGTCATGGTCTCACTTTTCCTTCGTACATTTTTTTCCTGTAGTGTGTGTGTGTGTGTGTGTGTGTGTGTGTGTGTGTGTGTGTGTGTGTGTGTGTGTGTGTGGTGTCAAATCCACTCACCAATATTGCAGTGCTCCCCTGTCCATCCCTGGTCACACTCACACTTCCCCTCCTTACACACTCCGTTCTTGCTGCACAGTGGGTGGCAAGCCTTCTGGTCACACACAGTTCCTGTCCAGCCCTCCTCGCATCGACACACACCGCCATAACAGACGCCGTGGCTGCCACAGTCTACTTCACACACCTCTGTTAGAGACAGAAAGAACAACAATAATACACACAAGAAAAGATAACACTAACTGCAATCTCTTTTCTGCATTTATTGGTTTATGGAACATCAATAAACCATCATAAATGACACTGTAAATATGCATCATGTGAAATAATATGCATCCTGACATTGCAAGAATTGTACCTGTCTTTGTGTGCCGTCACACACAAAAGGTCATGATCAAGCCATAACAAATGGTGCATGTATTTGTTTGCATGTATGTAATTTATTTCATTAGTGAACCTGTGTGTGTGTTTTACAAAACATTGGTACTTAATTGGATGTGTGTTTAATGTTCCTGACAAGACAATACTCAGCGTAACAGCTGAAGGCAACACAAATAGAAGTGAGAACACACACACATACACTTCTTTCCTCTTGTCTTTGTTTTTCATGTCAACCCATCTATTGCTGATCTGCATTCCTCCTCCAGCTTTTTTTTAATCTCACCTCTTTTTCTGCATCAACACTGTCACTTGTCTTGCTGTCTCCCTCTCTGTCTCATTCCCTCTTTATCTCAGTCCCTTTCTACATCACCACAAAATAGAAAACTGTCTTTGCCAGAAAGAAAAGACAACATTGGTCATTTGTTTAAATGCCAAAAGCTGCTTGTGTTTACATTTTGCTGACAAGCGACCTCTTCTGGAAGTGTTAATTATGACTCATGTCCGTCAAGAACCGAGACAGGCATAACGTGACATTGTTATAGCACCGCAAAAGCCTTCAGGGAGGAGGTCGGAGTGGAAAAATGGGTCAACAAAGCATGTGACTGTGACAACAGAGACCGCTGTTTGTTTACCATTTCCTACTGACAGTCAATTTTGGTTTCCTTTAACCGTGACCACGATCTTTCCCTGACCGTAAAGGGATAGTTTGGAATTTTTCAAGTGAGGTTGTATAAGGTACTTATCCATTGTCGATGTATCACTTACAGTAGAAGTCCCCCTAGTTTGGAGAAACAGACAGGAGTACCACCACAGAAGCTAAGCAATGTACTGCTGTGGGCAAGGGGCAGCAGCAAAATATATTCTAGCCACCTAGAAAAATCTACATCAGTTTCAATGTATACTTTATTTAGAACTTTTTCACCACTTTACTTTGCTGTCAGACAACCATTTCTGACCAGGGACTTAAACTGTTGTATGCATCTCTGCACTCTTCAACAAACAGTCATTTTACCTCACAAAATGTGGGAGTTTTTGGTCTCGATCGATTAGTTTGTTTGTGAGACTTTGGTGTTTTGAAGGATTAGTTCAGATTCACCAATATCACACAACAATACAAACAAACTAAACGATCAAGGCAGCGTTAGACGAGAAACTCCTGTAATCTGTAGGGTAAAATTATTGTTTTGTCAAATGCATTTCGAAAGGCACTGTCACATGATGTGCCAGTGATCAATCATTTGGGAATGCAATAACTAACAACTTCGAGTACTGAGTCATTCAGTTTTACAGGACTTGGTCAAAAAGGCAGCCCTTTGGTTTGCCAAATACATTTGGAAACATTTGCTGTCTAGGTTATGCTCTCTGGCAATGTTTTTACCAATTTAGGGAATTTAATATTCTGAAACTGAAGAGAAGTCAGGGTGGATGGTTAGGTTCACAAATCAGAGTACAGACACTGAGGCTGGGGTTGGCGTCCTGCATGTAGTTAGATGGAGGTAAATAAACGTCTTTGGCTAAGGTTAGGGAAAGATGGTTTTGGGGAAATAACGAAAAAGTAAACATGTCCTGTCTCATGCTTCAAATAAACACTGACTTTTTAAACAATCAATCAAGACCGCAGTCTTGTCACAACCTTAATGAAGTGGTTTGAGTTTCCTGAATATATTTAAAATCATCAAACGCTGTTATATTGCGAGAAGCAGATGTTGTAGGGACAAATAAAAGGTTGACAGTGAATGTCATCACACGATTGTCTCCTATTTTGATTGAAAAAATGCAATCCAGGTGCAATTATGTTTTCTACAAAGCATATTTGCTATCACCAGGAGTATATGAATGTTATTTATAAGAGACAAGGTTGTGCTGTGGTACCACACAACAAGACTTCACAATGTTTTATGAAACTCTTGAGAAACGAAGAGGGAAAGTTCTCTTTTTGACTCTGAACTCTTTCAGTGATCAAGTCAAAATGGCGGCTGTGTCACGTCTTCTGGTATGGCAACATCTTGAAAAAGAGACATTTTTATCTTACTTATTTATCTACAAAGACCTTAAAAATGTATCTCTGCTACTTTTCATGTCGCCCAGTTTGTTGTACTCTGACTTCTTCCCACTGTCAAGAGACGGCTCTCCTGTTTGCAGCCTCTACGAACCACAGCTGCAGGGTGTCTAACACAGTGTAAGTCATCTTGAGACCATAATACTTCTATTTTAGCGTCTCTTCATTGGCTGCCGGATAGTTTAAGAATTGATTTAGAGATGTTACTGATTTTACTGTGGTTTAATATGGCTCTGCCGCGAGCTATGTCACTGACCTTGTACCTCCTCACAAGTTTAAGTGTAATATCCTCAAGCAAGGTTCTTCTGGCTGTTTCAAACTCCTGGCTAACTTCTAAAGGTGAACACGCTTTTGCCATCAGGGTATCTAAGCTGTAGAAAAGTACACTGCCTGTAAAACTAGTTGAAGCACTATCTTGCTTTAAATCTCCCCTCAGAATCATGTTTACAGGTATGAGTTTTGCATAATCAACTTGTTTTATCACCTTATGCCTCTCTAGTTGTTTTACAAGCTATGTATTCCATCTTTTATGCCTGTTATCTTAATTATGTTCTGCTATGTAATTGCTTTTTTGTTTTAATTTTATGCTGACCCTGCTCTTCTTTATCCTCTCTTAATGATTCTATAGAGCACTTTATTAACTCCGTTAAAGCTTGGTGCACTTCTGCTTTTACAAATGCCATGAAAACAAAGTTTATTCTTTTAAGAGACTGTGTAAGAACAGAGAGAGGAACCGCATGGGAAGAAAATCCACACACCGACAGATTGTTACACCACAGGACATTAAACGTGACACACACCTAAAGAGCAGTCGGGCCCGGTCCAATTCTGGTCGCAGGTACAAGTGCTGGTCTCTGCATTGTGGGTGCCGTGACCTGAACACTGGTCGGGACACATGGCCTTGGCTATCTCACAGCTGGCTCCGCCCCAGCCTGGCTGACAGTGACACTCTCCATGGATACACACACCATGGGCTGAGCAACTGGGGTCTATGCAGTCCACTGTAGACAGAGAGATGAAGACGGGGAGTTAATAACACACCAAAGAGTACATATTGTCATATAATAAACACACACACACACACACACACACACACACACATTAAACTTTCAGTTTTATAATGTTTTAAATTTCGTGCCGCATTGACTGATTTTACAAGGTAACTATTAAAGGCTGGTATCTCTCACTGAGGTCGTGCCTTACATTCTAAAAACAAATTGCACATAATGAGCTTCTAAAGCTGATTAGGACAGTTTTTTAAACTCAATATCTTTAATTATGACCGTTCTAAAGAGAACATACAATTAATTCAATTTAATGAATGATTTAGTATTGCTCCAGCAGAATTATAATCCTTGCAGTATGGTTAAAGCTTTGAAACTGGAGAGCATCATGATGTAATTAATCAGTGTAATACAAACGTGGGAAAAATGAAATGAAAAATTTGACATCCTTTTTTGTGGTAGCTAATGAAATATTTATTAGGGGGGATTGCACTGAAGCAGTTCTGACCACAGTATTTCTAAAATACTCCTTCGGCCCTGTGTGTATCAAAGCTAAGATGATCCATGATCTGATGCAAAAACATTACACAACAACAGGACACTCTGCATTCAAAGCTAATGTGATTTGATATTTGATCAGCTAATGTAATAAACTAAAGAGAAATGAAGATTCATTATCTCAAACCACTAAATTCGGAAGAACTAAAACATTTTGGTAACATAGTAAAAATGGCAGTTGTATACTAGGTTAATATTGTCCATTTTTTACCCATGTTCCTCTATTTGGTCGAGACTGAATGTGGATAGAGAAACCAGATACTCTCCACACGTGACACACAGAAATACTCTTTGAATAATAATTTGCATCCAAGTAAATCCCATTTTTGAGAGGGGATCTTAGACAAGACAAGCCTGAAAATGGAAACCAAACAAAACAATGAGCTGGAAATGCTAAAACTACGAGTAGGTGATTTCACACTAATTTAATCCATTGTTAATACACAAATAATGCTTAGAGGAGCTTAAACACAGGAGCATCAGATGAAAAACAACAGGACAACAAGGATGATTTGTTAATTGGACAAACAAGTGGAGATGATTACATAGGGGTTTAGGTGCAAGCAATATAAAAAAATAAATAACTAAAAATATGAACATTTAACTTATGTCTATGTTATGAGCTTTTATAATAGGTATGAGTCATCTTTTCCATAGCATGGAAATAGTTAATGATATTTATAGTGGGAAGGTTCTCTGATGCCAGCAGTGAGATTCCTTTTGAACTAGCTGCCATTAAAGATCTGCACAAGGTATATAACACTATTGCACAAACTTCTAGACATATCTCTGAGATGCAGAGAGGGTAACATGACATCAAAGCAATATTTTTTGATACTGACACTGCATCAAATGGGCTGCTTGTAACACTGAGATGCACTTCTCTGCAGTTCTCAGCTGCTGTGAGCTCAGTGTTTGGTTTGCTTGTCTGTATGGCTGAGCTTGATTTTCACAACCCCATAAGTAAAACTGTGGTCCGATGTTTCCGGCAGACCAACTGATTGAATGAGAGGAGCTAAAGAGAAGGAGCTGCTGGTGGACAAAGTCAAGCAAATTTTGGACAACCAAACCAGAGCTATAATGCCACTGAACATTATTCTTTCAACAAAATAATGCAAAATGTATGTTAGATTTTCCTTGCACAGGCAAATGATTATTCATCTGTGTAAAATACTGTGGACCACTTGCAGGATTGCACTAGTTTCAAAGAGACAATAAACACTTTGGCTGTGAAGTCAGACACAAGGAGCACAGGAGATGAATAGATCTGACTGACAGTTTTATAGCAGGGTTTGAACATTGGTGATAATGACTGTTAGTTGACTGGTTTTATCTGAATAAAGGGAACAAAACGTGCAATGTGAGTCCTTTAATCTTTGATATATAATCAACTCAATATGCATGGTTAACTAAAGACGATATAATGAGAATTAGTATAATTTGTAAGAGGGATATTTCCAAATATTTACATTCAACAACAGCACTACAAGGCTTACAACTTGCATATTAATGGAACCAAACTGCTGTCACACAAAGGCGCTCATTGTTCTGATGCTGAAGGTCAGGAAGGGGACTCACACCTGAACCCCAGCCTCTTTAATAGGCTACTCAACAACCAATTCTAGGCTTCTCCTCACTCCTCTATGTGCAGGTTAACTCTTTCAGTGCTGCTCTTCACAATACTTTAACTGTGATATTCTTCATAGAAATCTAACATGGCATCGTTGCAATAATTTGCAGATTCAGCAGCTGTAAATGGGATTTAACACTCACACACACACACACACACATGCACACGTGCAATGTAGGCTCTGTTGTACAGGGCAAATTCTTTCTCACCATCTCCTTCTTTCTCCCTCATATACTCACTCACTAAGGATTAGTGTGATTGAGGATTGAACTAATCTGAAACTAATCTGGTTACTGTCTGCTGTGATATGTCTTTGCATATTTGTATGACAATATATGTAAAAACAGCACATGCACACTTTTGTGTCTACATTTGTACACACTCGGATGAGTGTGTACAGAGATGAGTGTCAACCTGACCTGTCTTGTAGCATGTCTGCGTAGGTGTGTGTGTGTGTGTGTGTGTGTGTGTGTGTGTGTGTGTGTGTGTGTGTGCGCAGGTGTGTCCAACCAGCAAATAGCAGATTAGTATTGATCAATTCAGATTAAATTAGTGTAGCGAACAGCTTGAAGTCCATCCTAGCCAACTACCTGTCAGCAATTTGACATTAACCATCCATGTATGCACGTATGTGTGTACGTATGCGTGTGACGGAGAGATTAGAGGAAATTAATTTACCATGTAGCAGTTACGCTATTTTAACAGACTACCTGTCAGCAGCTGCACTTTGAGGGGGGATCTTTGATATTTACATGCAGGTCAGCGGGATTATTAGCTTGTAAAGTCTATAAAATGCTTTTAACCCTCAGTACATAGCACGTACCTGCGACAAGTACATGTTTTGTGCAGAGAAAGATCATAACATGAGGTGAATTACAAAACCTTCCATTTTTCTCATTGGGATTATACACCATTTTTCCACTCGGATATGTTTTTTTTTCACAGAGCAGCAAAATATCCCTCTAAACCCGGAGAGCTAACAAATTGGGGTATTTTGCCACAAAACCACAAGGCTGTATCAAAGGTGAGTTGCTGAGTAATGTGCACTGAAGCCGAACAAGGAACAATCAAGCTCAGTGCCCCACATCTTCCAAAACACTCCCATTAACATAACAAACAGTTCAATTATCCATCTGATACTATATGACATTTATTAGGTGTCCTGTAAGGTCTTCAAGAGCAATATTTGCAAGTAAAACCGATTATGAATAATTATCCAATAATCACAAATTGCACGGGTGTTTGTGTTTCAAAAGTAAATGTCATGGGTAGCAATAAATGTGTGCTAAATCAATTATTTATGTTGACATTTAATTATGTAGTAATGTCTTCAACAAATTCCAGCATGTCAGTGATGGATAATGATGCAGAGCAAGTGGGCTAAATACTGCCAATAAAATAATATGTAACTAATGTGCCTTTTTGTGTCTGTTCTTGGAGGGAATTAGTCTTACCTTCCTCACAATTATCGCCCTTATAACCAGTATTGCAGATGCAGGCACCCATAATGCAGATGCCATGTCCTCCACAGTGGATGTCGATGCACTGGTTGGCTGGCACGTCGCACTCGGTGCCTTTCCACCCGCTGTAGCACTGGCAGCGGCCACGGGAATACTGGCCATTGCCACTGCACAGCACTGGGCAGGCAGCTGGACGAAACACATGAAGGGAGATGAATCAGTAATGACTAAATCAGACACTTGAGCCTTGAAAGTTCCCCTTAACCTCGCAAAATTTCAATTAGTCAGAGTCTTCATATTTAATAAACGACTTTGTCCATGTTCATGAATGACAAATGACTCTATCTCCCAACAATTACAGCCTCACAATGGGCGTACGTGTGTTTACCTCGAGAGCAGTCAGGCCCCAGAAATCCGGGGAAACAGTGGCATATTCCTGAGAGACAATCTCCGTTTCCATGACAATTTTGAGGACACTCCATAATCGACTCTGATCAAGAGGGAGAGAGGAAGGGAGACAGAGAGAGGGAGGGAGAGAGTGGTGTAAGGGTGTGAGGTAATTGGGTAGGCTGGAAATGCAACTGTACATCTTGCAAAATAACACACACATGCATGCACACAACACTGACAGACCGCTCCTCTGTGGTTGCCGTAGTTACAGCCAGTCAGTCCAATCAACACATTCTAACATCCAATTACCCCGCTGCCTTTCTTTCGCTCTCTCTCTCTCTATCACACACCATTGCTGGCTCTCTGCCGTACCTAAGTGGCAGTTTCCTGCACGCAGACACACTGACACACACAGACACACACAGACACACACACTACATCTCAGGCAGAAATTCCAATTGTTCCAAAAAATTTCTAACAGTGACTAAATACTATACTGTGCCTTTCAATGTACATACTAGTTAGACATTAGGGGTGTAAGTGCCTGATCACACAGAAAGCGTTTTAGCAGCTGGAGGCGCCTTTTTGTAATTGATTTTAATGAGAATGAAGCTTTTTGCCAGCGGGTTTTGCGTTGCAACACGCCTCGTGTTTCTGCGCTCTAGGCGCCTGGTGGTTTTGCCAAAACGCTCTGAACTCCTCGAGTTGAAAAACCTTCAGTGAGTCGAAAAATGCCCCACGTCATCTCTTTTTTTCGTCATCTTTTATCCCATAGTCCAATCGGATGATATGAGAGGCGGGCCTTCTGTGGTAGTCACAACAACAAGTTTACAGTTGGTAAACAATGGAGGAGAAACTGGTGGTAGTGGTTGCCGGATACCCAGAGCTATACGGCTCGGAAGAGACAGCAGGTTGTCAAACTGCCCCTGAGTCGTCCTAAAATATGCCTGGAAATGGCCACCATCGAAGTGAAGCTCCTGGACCAACTGGAGGTACTCCCTGTAATCCACCCTCTTTTTTAGGGTCTCATGTGCCCACACAGATCTCAGTTTCCTTGTGCCCTAAAAAATAGTTGCTGACTGCCTCTCACCCTCAACCAGGGCTACAGCGAGTACCCTCTGCCTGTCCATTTTAGGAAGTAGCTACTAATTAGTGTCAAATAACTAAAATAAATAAATAAACATTAGATTGATTACACAGTAAGGTTACAATAAGGAGGTGAGTCCGTGGTTGCCTGGCAACAATAAAAATGGACTGAGTGTACTGTAGAAGTGCACTTACAATAACTGACCAATCCAACAAGACATCCAGCATTCACTCTATTACAAACACACTGCTTTGTCTCACCTATGGCGATGGTATTGTAAGAGACTTGTTCTGTGTTGCGTCCGTCGTTGTAAAATGCCAGATGCCATATTCCTGTGTCCAGGTACTGGATGAAGCCGGCTTCGTGCACGTTCACTGAGCGAGTGTGTCGGGCTCCTACTCCAGACTCTTCCTCGTGTGCACCAGCTGGGTGTGCATGTCCTGCATCGGTGTCACTGAGCGCTCGTTTGTCTTTGGAAATGAGGCGACTGCCGTCCAGCAGCTCCACAAAGTCATACTGGAAGACAAAAATATAGAAGACAACATTACTGTAGAGTAGTGGCAAGGCCTAGGGATAGCAATGGTGGTCAGTCCACCTTAACAACTATCCAGATTTCAATTAAGTGTTTTAAGATTATGTATGACCTCAAGAGGAATGTGGATTTGGAACCCCTCTCACCTTTTATCCAGCAACACCATCAACACATAAGACACCTTAGTTCATTAAGAGGTATCTCAATCATTAATGGGTGGGTTTCAAAGAAATTCGCTTGACATATTTATGGGCTTGTAAGCTTAAGTCCTGATGTTGTAGATTGTGTGTCCCCATGAAATGAAAAATACATTTTCCCAGTTTTAGTCCTGTGTTCCTGTGTTAACTCATCATTATCTCATCAAAATCCATGTCTTTTCTCTTTCTGTTCAACCAGGTTAAACAGTTTCAGATGTTTGATGACTCATCCTGCACTCATGTGTGTTTACAAAAGGTCATCCAATCAAGTGAGACTTTGGGGCGACTACTGAGCCACACTGATCACATAAAACCCACCACTTGGGACGTAGTGGCTAGCTAACAGAACAATATGAAAAAAGACAGGAAAAGATGTGTGTTCAGATATCAGCAGGCAAAACCTTTGATTTCATTTCCAAAACAATGTGGCAGAGGTCTGATTCATTTATGTCTCAGTGTATGGAGCCAACAGTGAGCTCAGCAGCGGACTCTCCCCTTTTTATTGTTTCGATCAAATGCAAACAATTTGATTTAAATCCCTCCTGTAACTGTGCACTGTTCAAATATTCTGTTTCACAGGGAAATGCGACACAGAACAGAAGCTAAAGACACTCGAAATTCAGTTTCACTGGGATTATAAATTAGCTGGTGTAGTGACATTATGATTCAAGTTGATCTTAAGGCTACAGTGGGTAACTTTTATAAAAAATAACCTTTTTCATATTTGCTGAAACTTTTATTACGTTCACACAGCACAGTGATTGGTTGTTGTTGAACGTGCTGTGTTCTGATTCTAGCAAATGCCATTAAAGGCAGTAGGAAAGGAGGGACATGATTGTTTTTTCACATACTATTTGTCTCACGTACGTCTTTCAGAATATAGTGACAGTTTCAGCAAATATATGGCAAATACCAACTGTATCTTAAATGATTTTGTCTACTTGTTGATAGTTTGTTGCTGTTTTAAAAACGTTTGAACCTTCTAATCACAAAATTAAATGAACACAGAGTAATTTAGAGTAGCATAACATGTGGTTATGAGCTCAATAACATATTCATATTAGCTCAGTTACTCAGAAAATGCTTTAATACTTCACCCAGAAATTTGACTTTATATTTTTCTGAGCTAAAACAGCTGTAACACAAGATTGACAACACTGAAAATCAACACTAAGAGAAAAAAAGAGGAACTTAGATGGATTGGGTTATGACAAGGACACACACACACACACACACAGACACACACACACACACAGACACAGACACAGACACACACACACACAAACACACACACACACCATTGTCTATTATCTAAAGTGCTAACATTGAGCTGTGATAGGGGTGGCATTGTATGAAGCTGTCTTTTACAGATAAGTGGATTAGTCCCTTGATAGAAGACATGATTCATCACTCAGAGATGTAAGTGTAGTAAAAGGGTACTTTAGGTTTGTAAGAAGCTTATCTGCTTCATTATTAACTATGGATCCATAAAGTGCTTGACCTAGACACACTTGCAAAGTTGCAAAAGGGATTTGGGGTTTTGACATTTTGGGAGGTGGACTTTTTTTTTCATCACTTTTGGTATTTGTTAAAAGTAGAGAGACCAGAGGACTCTGGATGGTTGAGGACAGGCATCCTTAAACACTGTGTCAGAGATCTGATTTGATAAGATTTCATTCTGGGGACACAGATGAGAACACTGCTCAAGCTTCTGCTCAAGTTTGCGCTGGTTAAATCCCATCTTCAACACAGGGTGTTTATTTAGCAGTAGACTCAGGTGCTGCCTTAGCTTCTGTGAACAACTGTGCCCATTTCTTTTTCATATCATATTGTTCTTTCTCACACAACACCCTCCCTCAGTGTCATGACCCACGGTGGTGTTAGTTTTACCATGACATCTATTTCATGCTGAACTGTCCTGAATACTGATTCCTCTCTGGTTTGCACAAGCTTCCTTCAGTTTTTCTTCTCACAGATATGGCTCTGTTGGGAGTTTAACCTTGTGTGCTCACATAGTTTATAGCTGGTGGTGCTTGGTGATTTGAGCCCCTTAGCAGAAAACTGTAGCCCTAACAAGTTATTGAGAATCACAAATATTGCTATTTTAATTGGCGCTGCATTTCTAGCCTTAAGGGCACTGGTTTAGCTGACCAGGGAACTCTAACTGACTCAGATTAATTGCATGTCTTGTCAGGGCCAATTCATATTTTCCATGTGTCTGTATGGGTCCGCTTTGGTCTGCATGCCGTAAATGTTGTCATCCACCCATGTCTGCAAGTGTCCACAAGGACCTCTATGTAGACGTTCATGTGCAGCCCTTTCATGTAATGCGCAGACTATACCGCATAGCAAGTGTGCTGACTTCAGTCCAGCCCAAAACACTGCGGTCAATCCAGCCACAGCTGCCGCACCATAATGAAGTTAGTTTTCCCGATGCAGCAGCACTTCTAAGCTTTAGTTTCACCTGGTGTTGGCAGTAGAAGGACGGCAAGCTCACCTCCCAGCCCTCCCATTTAGTGCTGGGGGCTGGCGTGGACCCTCAGTTTTACTAGGAATGGAACCACGTGCCAACATCTGTCCACTTACAATCAATGTGTAAAGTTTGTCCAACCCTTAAGTCATTGCACATGATGCTAATTAGCCAATCAAATCTGTGCATGTATAGTTTTATAAAATCCAATGTTGGACAATATTTAAGTCTGAAGGGGCCTCCAGACTGAAAGAATTAAGTTTTTCTAAAGATATTTTTTGGGGCATTTTTGCCTTTAATTGATAGGACAGCTAAGCGTGAAGGGGGGAGAAAGAGAGAGGGCATGACATGCAGCAAAGGGCCACAGGCTGGAATCAAACCTGGGCCGCTGCGGCAACAGCCTTGTAAATGGGGCACCTGCTCTATCCATTAAGCTACCAACGCCCCTGAAAGAAGTAGGTTTTGCTTGAAGTTTCTTCATCATAAACTTTATAAACTTAATTTTAACTTGCTTGAACTGTACAAAAAAATGAGCATGTAATTGTTTGTGCAACCAACCTGCGTGTGTGAGGGTGGTAAACCTTTGCGTCCATACACCCCAACAAGAGCATCTCTCTGGACGGAGATGTTGAATTTCAAAAACTGCGGTTGGTCAATGTATAGCTGAGACCTCCAAAACACACCTTGGATAAAAAACAAACAACAAACAAACAAAAGTCAGAATCAGAAATTCAAATCTTTAAACACTCCTTGACATGTTCAGAATATTCCCACTGTGCACCATATATAAATCAATATGCTTACATAAAAACAAAATGAAAAAGTCATGGAGATAACAACACTCATATTTCAGCTCATATTTCAAATATTAGATTATCACTCCACTTTTTCTTTCTAAAAACACATTGAGTTTCTGCGTTGCTGTGATGACATTCATTATTCATCTGCTGTACATTCTTATCTCCTGGCACTGTTGGCATTATGCAGTATACATATAAATATGTTCCACGCTTTAAACATCAGAATTAATTCTATTGCAAACAGCTAAATATTTAATCTTTAAAACCACTGAAAAATTATTTAGAGAGGCTCAAACACTATGTACATAATAATGTCATTATACAATACCACCAAAATGCTTTGAAAGTCAGCTTCACATTATTAATGATCACACCTCATGGAGAACATTATATCCTACGATACTATGAACTATTATAGTAAAACTATATGGCTGATGTCTGTTGTAGTGCCTATTTATGGTAGCCCCACATTCAATTAACACATTCAACACAGAGAGGTACTTTGGTTTTGTATTCTACCCCCAGTGATCTAAATGAGGTGGCCACAATCATAGATCATATTGTTCAATCATACAGAATCATACAGTTCAATCAACTAGTTTTAGCTTAGGGCACCTTATAAACTCGGGACTAAGCGTCTTATGCTTTTTTGTTTTTTGGAAAACTTTATACTGTCTTTACAAAGTGGCATCACAGGCTTATATGTGTGCATGTCTGCCTGTGTAACTCACCTGGTGGGACATCTTGTATGGCTCGTCTCCCCACATCCACCTCTCCTGTGTCTATGGTATTGTTCTCTAGAAGAAACATTTTACCTGCAGAGGGAAAAAGGGATAAAACAGAGTTCAGAAATGTCCTTGGTTAGTTTCACATTACAGATTCCCCATACAACATCTGAGGTCTCCGTGCAGAAGAGTGCAGTCCTAGGAACAGCTAAGATACTGTGCAGAACCCTAAAACTCCAAAGCTTCTGGAAGAGGACCCGAGCTTGAGGAAGACACACCACCAACACACCTCACGTCACACATTTAATAAATCTGAACACCAAATTTCTATGTGGAGTCACTATTATGTCACTAGACATTTTCTTGGCCTGACTTTAAAAATGTTTTTGAGTTATTTGTAATGAAAACAGCAAAAATGCCATTGATTATACGCACATATAGACACATGCTTTCATAAATAACATTGCTTCACCTACTAGGTTGTGCTAAGTGAATACTGTCCTAGATATCCTGGGGACTCTTTGGCCACATGGCCTTGAGACAATTGAATTGATGCCTCAGTGTGTAATCCCTGAAAAGGCTCACTTTGTGCTCTGTCTTTATAAGGCTTATGCTATGTCTGTACAAAGGTGTCTGGTGGGCTCTTAACCAAAACATCAGAGACATTTTGGGTTGATGGCAACGCATTTTACCATAATATTCAAACTGTACTGTCTGCTTGTATCATGGCTAACTCAGACATCGAAGGCCACATCAACTGACTTAACCGTCTCAGCTATAACTCTCCAACATGTTGTCAAGCAACACGCCTATGAAAAAGTTACTATCCCATGGGTTTGAATGGGTTGAATTTCAATTTAGTAAAGGTTTGGGTGAAGTTCTAGCCATGGTAAATTTGAATACTTCCCTCACAGTTATCTCAGAAGGGAACCAGACCTTTGTCACTGCGACTGAACCCAAACAGACCTGCATTTATTTTTTAGTTTCTTTGTTTCTTTAGTTTATGCCCAGGGTGTGTTTATGGGGCTGGAATTGTTCCACCACTGTTCAGTTTGTAATATCATAGGCCTTTCCTGTTCATAACACTTCACTTTAACAGCTTAAACCTTGGCAGTAAACCAACACTGACTCAGACGTGCATGCGTGTGTGTGTGTGTGTGTGTGTCTGTGTGTGACATTCTAGACGTTAAGCGCATTTGTTAAACTAATACGAGCTGCAACATATGACACAAGTCTTCAAGGCGAGCTCAAAGGTGCTTACATCCATCTTTCTTTCTAATACACAACTGGCCTCTCTTTTTTCTGCTGTAATGAATGGGCTTTCTCTCTGTTTCACACGCACGCACGCACGCACGCACGCACGCACGCACGCACGCACGCACGCACGCACGCACACACACAATGTCATAGCAGGAGCAGACCATTTTGTTTTTAAGTTCTTCAGAAGCAACTGAGGACTAACAGTGTTCAAGAGAGTAAGAACTATATTCTGCTTTTAATGTATTTCAGTCAATTCAATCTGACCCATGAGGGAAAGCTGCCATCAGTCCTATTACTCTTTTTTTAGCGTCAGTTATCTCCTGAGAAAGCTTCAAGTTCATATGGCAATTGGGAGGTTATTTAATAAAAAAGAAAAGCTGGCAGGTCTGTTAGGAAGAAAAAAAAATACAGGCTATTCTACGCATTTAAAGAAAAACACATCTGATGCAAAAGCACACATCTACACCATTACAACACAACACACACCACTCAAAGTTGTGTCCTGGACATCACTTGTGACAGTCTGGTGTCCTGAGGGCTGTCAATTGAGCTGGCTCACATTCTCACTCCAACTTCGTCACATATCATTGATTGGTCATGGAACTTCCATGTCCACGTCACGTTTTTCTGTCCTCCAACAACTAACGCACGGGGTTGGGTTTAGGCAACAAAAGCACAGGGTTGGGTTTAGGAAAAAAGAACAGGGTATGCCTTTACAATGTTACGGGACGCAAACACCGCTCTTCTGGGTGAAAGTCGGTGTTTGTTGGACCCGTCCATCACCACTCCCACCCGCCCTACTTGGACTTGTTTACCCTTAACTTTCGTTCTTGTCCCGCCACCTTTTCGCGCTGATGCCGCAGAGCACCGTTAAACTCTAATGGTGACTGGTTGTGTATCATGGCAACATTAAAGGATGGCTTTTTTCGTCAGTGTCGCTTGACGCTGCAAGTCACTGCTCAAGTGCTGGATTTCGACGGCTTTGTATTGAGACAAAGTTGATGGGTCTTGGAACAAACCTCAGCAAAAGATACTGTGCCATGTGTCCCTCTTTCCGTGTAGGTACATACAGTACAGTAATATCTGTAGTATTATCTTGTATAACACCAGCTGTTTATTGATGTTACAGCACAACTCGTGCACTTTAATTTGTGTAAAAGTCAGTCACAGGAGCATTTTGAGGGTGCCTTGATTCACCAGCCTGACACAGTACTTCCCACTGAAGGAGTCTACCAACAGATAATGTTGATGAGTACCACTTCAGGGACACTCAAGTGCAATCAGACAACTACTGTAACTTGAAACTAGTTTAAGCCCAGTCAGGAGAAAACTGGGTAGGTGTAGAAGCTGCAGAATAAAGGAAAGAGCTCCTAAGGACAAACTTGGACTGAAAAGAGCGATATTAATACTACAAAACTGAATCTGCTGGAGATGTGTGTCCCCCAATGGTAAATCCTGGTGACTTAAGATATTAATAAAACCTAATAAGCAAATTCAAAGATAATTCTTTTCCCTGCAAGAGTACATAAATAAACTCCCAGTGAAAACACTAAATAAATGACAGAGCACATTATTCAAACTTATATATAAGATATGAAGTCGTTGTAAACAACAACCTGGACAACAGCGAACATATGTATAAAAAGTGTGTGTGTATAAACCAAGGGTGCCTATGTGCTTTCACATGTTTTCTTTTATTTCCTACATTCTAATGTTTACTTTACTGATGCCATTTGTGCATTGTGCAGTGGTGAGGTTATTTTATTATTAACAAAGAATCATTTTACTATTATATTTCATGATGAATCATAACTACAAAACTGCCACGGTTCTGTAATAATTTAAAAGCATCTGGGTTCATTAAAACCTTGTGCTGTTGTTACAAAATGCCCCAGTTAACCCAATTGGACACATCCCATCATTGTAAAAGTGACAGTAAACTGAAACTTCAAATTGTTAACGGACTAGAATTACTGCCTTTGCGGTTTTATGCCTCGGCAGCCAGTTTACGACTATCCAGACTCATACGTAGCCATTACAGTTGACAATGTTTCAAATATGGATGTTGCTGTAGAGAAGCTACAAAGTCTAAAACGTGGATGCTTCACACACATCGTCAACCCGCCAAAGATCTATACAATCAGCCGAGTACAACATGGGCTCCCAAGATCACCAATTCAGTATCTGACGTAATGTCTCCTCTCGTCTTCCTGAGTTATGACGTTGAGTAATGGCCATTATGATCCTATTAGACAACTGTGTGAAATTTTCAACTAAACATGCTGTGTGAAATCACAGTGACCTTGACCTTTGACCACCAAAATCTTTTCAGTTCATCCTTGAGCCCAAGTGGACTTCTGTGTCAGATTAAAGAAAATCCCCTTTAAGCGTTCTTGTTATACAGTGTTCATGAGAATGGGACAGACCTACGGATGAACGGACAACCCAAAAACATTATGCCTCCGGCAATGGAGGCATAAAAAACATGAGCAGTGAAAATGTCTGGGTTTAAACTATTTCATGCTGCTTACATGTTACATTTCACTATTCCTCTTGATCTGCAAAAGACAGACAGAAGCGCACATCTCGGGAAAACAAAGCAAGTCAGAGACTCTCTAACCTCTGATACTCTGCTGACTGGCAGATGGTAATATCAGGTAAACACTGCAGGCTATACTGTGAAAGGATGTGTTCATTTCAAGTCGATAGTGTTCGAATTACCTGACAGGATGCAGAGAGGGAGTGTTTATTGGCAATCATTTCTACGAAGAATTAAATTCAAATACACTGATTATGTAAAACCCTTTGGGAGGAAACATAACGCTGCACGTTTTTTAAAATCTACATATCAGACAATGTTCTGTGCCAATGAATTTTGCAGATATGTTTATAGTGAATTGATTTTCCATGATATATGTGAACCTGGCCTCCACTTACATAGTCAAACACCATGTATAACTATCCTGCTCCGTGACCTCTGCGCTCTTACTTTTGCTGCGGTAAATCAACATCACACTACTTCCTGCACTGGCACTGGACATAAATCACAACTGCATATTAGTTGCATGTGAATTTAATTATTAGCAGACAGGGGGTGGTCCGCAGTACTGCAGTGAGAGGATGTGTGAAATTTCAATACTACAGCAGGATGAGGTTTCCCTCGGGCACCTCGAGTGATTTCTAAATTTCTGTTTGAAGCTAAATGGCTTTCTCCTTACAGCCTCACGAACACTTCAGGTCTCAGTAAAGAAACTTAAACTGGAGCAAACATCTTTTGGCCAACTTTTCCCATATCCATTGTTGCTTTTCCTGTCAGAGGAAAGGATAAAAAAAGTGATAAAGTAGGAACTCACCATTGTCTGTAGACACCATGAAGGTGTTTGGAGTTGTATCTCTTCCCCCTCCTCCATTTTCAAATGCTCCATATCCCTCACTCTCCTGAAGCTGCCAGTTTAGGCCAAACAGGTGCATAGCTAGAGAGGAGGAGGGAGAGGAGGAAGAGAGAGACAATAAGGTTTATGTGTAAAATGAAAAGGAGGTAGATATGAAGAGGGGAGGAAAAGAATGGTGGGAAAGGGAGGACAGTGAAGAGAAAGACAAAGGGAAGATGGGGTGATAAAGAGGTAAACAAAACAACAATAAATAATGTGTCTATCTGGGTCACTAACAGACAAAAGAAAAGAGACGTGAACGTGTACGTCTGTGCATGTGTGTGTGTGTGTGTGTGTGTGTGTGTGTGTGTGACTGGTTGCATGTACACTCGGGGCTGTGTGAGGCATACTGAACACAGGCAGTATGTTTTTGGAAACATGAATAGCGTCTACGATGCTCTGAGGCTAGATACGCAAATTAGGTGGTAACTGCATAAACACACACACAAACTGAAGCCCACATTGAAACACATACAGTTTAAATAAATATAAAGCCACACACGACCATTACAACCAATTTCCCTCTTTCTCTCTCACACGCTGGTACCCAGGGAAAGATACAGTGGAGTGTGTTAGCATCAAAGGAAGCCTCCAGCAGCTAATCTGACATAACACAATATAACACTCACCTCTACCACCTACGTGCTTACTCTCTTTCTATATCTGTGTGTGTGTGTGTGTGTGTGTGTGTGTGTGTGTGTGTGTGTGTACGCCCGCCCTTGGGCTTGTAAATAATCTGCTCACTTGTTATCTCCCTGCCTGTCCTTGCATCTCAATTGAGATGTAAGCAGATTTTTCTGAGGCCCCAAAATCAAATTGGTGTAAACTAAACTGAACAGAAACATCCACACCCACGGAGCCCATTTTTATTCATTGCCACACCTCCTTGCTTAAACTTTCATTCACTCCCATATTCTGAATTATGCTGACTGTCTGGTGAAGAACTGCAGAGCTGATGTGGCATTTTGCAAAATGAAGCTGCAGAGGGGGACTTTGGTTTTCTGCTTTGCCTTGTCAGTCCAACAGAATTACACACTGCAATTTAATAATGTGGGCCGCTGTCTGAGTTTACACTGAGTTATCCATATCACACAGCGCGGCCCACTGTTTCCAGTCTCACTCTGCCGGATTCAGGCACAAATGAAAAAATGATCTTCAACACAAGGAAAAGTACTATTTATTCACCAAAAGTGTCTGTGGACTTTATTTCTACAGGTTTCTACTAGACAGAAGTTTAAAGTCTGAAGAAGTTAAGGACCGGTGAAAAGTTTGTCCTGAAGGTGGCGTTAAAGGAAAGACTACTGAGCAATTAAACATTTAAAAGGGTATATTACGGATTCCTACATAATATAGTATGACCTTTCCTCAGGAGCTCTAGCATACATCGTTTAGAAATGATGCCTCAATTTCTGTTTGTATAACTTAAGAGACAAATTGTTCTCCCCAAATGAAGGAGAGATATTCAAGAAAAACAGTATGTTTTTGAAACTGATGTTGTAAATCTGTGCTCCACTCATAGAAAGTGACAGCAGCTTCCACTTCTGAAGCACTGTCATGCCACTAAATGTGCACCCTGCAGCTGCAACCTGCAACAAAACTATCCACTATGTTGCCATTGCAGACTGACAAAACAAAAATCCTCCATCATTAACCATCATTATTTCATTATGTTTTAGGGAAATAGCAAAGAACAAATAATATGTAAAGAAAGCATGAGACATGTCTGGGCTTCAAAGCAACACAATTTACTTGTTAATCCATCTGTAAAACACCACAATCAGCTGTACGGTGAATTCATGATGGCCAAGAGGAGTAATGTTTCTGACATCACTGTACCATTAACACCGTCCTTGTCCAGCGTCAACTCAGACATTCATAACATTGTCGCTGCAGCGTGTCACAGTACCGTGACTGCAGTAAAAAGAAATACATGCAGCGGATAGGCATCCACAGGAGATCCACTGAATTCAGATATTTTTTGGGGCATTTTTTGCCTTTAATGGATAGGACAGTTAAGTGTGAAAGGGGGAGAGAAAGAGGGGATGACATGCAGCAAAGGGCCACAGGCTGGACTCGAACCCAGGCCGCTGCGGCAAAAGCCTTATACATGGGGCGCCTGCTCTACCACTAAGCCACCGACGCCCTGATCCATTGAATTCAGGTAAAGAAGAACCTTATTTCAAGTCTTATTTTAATGCAAAGATTTGTTTATAAGCAGGAAAGTAGCACAAGGTGAAAATAAAAGCAGTGCTCTGATGATCAAATTTTAAAAGTAAAATGTTTGGGTAGTTTTATTCATATTTTGCTTCAAGGAGAGGCACTGTTAATAAGGGTCAGTCCTATTTTGATGCAAATATTTGTTCATTAGCAGGAATGTAGCACAACATGGAAGTGAAAGCAGCACTCTGTTTATTCAAAGGTGAAAGTCTAAAACAAAGAGTAATCATGATTAATAATTGTGATTTCAACATTGATCAAAATAATCGTGATTATCATTTTGGCCATAATCATGCAGCCCAATGCTTAAGGACTACAAAGAGAGTCTGTGTGTCTTGCTCCTATGTAGGGGAGGTAGTGAGGCCTTCTTCATGTCTGTGCCCAGGAGCCCATTGTCTCATAATCCGCCCATGTCCCAATGTGCAGCTGAGTACTCTCTAAGTTACCCAGAAGTAGGTTTCTTCCTTTGTATTACCTCACACCCTGATACCACCTTTCAGTGTCACAGTACAATAACATTAAAGAGTTCATAATTAGCCAATCGCTTTAACATTGTCATAGTATCACAGTAATATTGTATCAACAACATACAGTTCACAATTTATGCTGTGGGACACAGGGGACAGCTTTGGTTCTGCTGTATGCTTGAGCTCACCCTAACACATGGCAGCTCACAGGACTTATTAACAAACAAAAAAAAAAAAAACAGCTTTTCAAAACAGAGGCCTGGCCTGTACAACAGCCCGTTCAAGGCACTGCTTAATGATACAGGATTTGGAGTCCACTACCAGCACGCGCATTAGTGATATAGTGAGCTCTTATCATGTGCCAGAATTTAATGTCCTTTATATTAGATCATTTCCACACCAGCCAAAACAAACAAACAAAACAGAGGATCAGTGTGTCATTCTAATACATTTGGGAGCCTTTAAGCAGAGCACAGACCACCATGGGACACTAGAATATAACAGACAAATCCCCAGTTATTTTACATCTGAGATAAGTTAGATCTTGAGAATGTAAGGAGGCTCACGTCCCCTGACAGCGCCTGACACAGAGATGCTACAAAGATCTAAAGCAGCGACCTGTTTTTGTTGGTTGAAAATGGAAGAACACATGAAGAGTCTGGACTGGATTCCTCACACAGCAAGATATGAGAGAGACTTGTGTCAAGGACCAATTACTGATTCAACTTGGGAACATTTAGTGGGAACGCACACACTCGCACACACACCGACTCTGCACACACATACACACCTCTCTGCCTCATTAAATTAGAGCCGTGCTGTGCTAGCACGTTATCCACAACCCCTCCTGGTGAGGACAGGAGCAAAGGGTCATGGGAGAGTGCTGGCTAATCGACAGGAGCCTGTGTGCATGTGTGTGCGGATGAGTGTGTGTGAGGATTAATGGCCATGGTAACAGTCATACTAGAGTGGTTATCTCTAACAGAACCTTTTTAGGAAATTTGGGAATTAATAGAATATTTCAGAGAAATTTGGTGGCGGATTTAAGGAGGGTAAAAAATAGCTGAGAGCTTGGTTGAAAGCTATGAAACCATATACAGTAGATTGTTGCTACATGGAGGTCACGCTGGCATCAGCTATATACCCATCCGCTCTAGAGGACAGGTAGTGTAAACAATTAGTGTGTAATCTGTCAAGTTACTAACAAGTCCCCAATATTTTCTACTCTTTATAAATATTAATATGTTTGTCAAATTGAAGCTGTGATGAGAAGCCGAAGCTGGAAACCATCCTGTAGAAGCTTTTTCTGGAAAAAACCCTGCAGCAGGAGAACCAGTTGGATCAATAGAAGACAAACTATCCTACTGTGTTCAAAGCAGGACTGGAATCAACAACCTAGCGCGCACTGTCAGCCTTTACTGCGTCCATTCATAAGAGCAAAATGATCCCAGTTCAGCCCCGATAATCCGACTCACACGGAGGGACCGCAGCGGCCTGATTCACCACTTTAAAAGAAGGAAGTGTGTAACCTGGCAGAGGAATCTGTTTCACTTCTTTTTATGTTTTAGTCATACTGCTGTATTCACAGGTGTAGCTGGTGAAAATGACTCATCCCCTGAAGCGTGTGTGCTCAAAATGGTGTGCAGCAACTATAAATGCTGACAGAAGAAAAAATGCTCCCATCACATAATGTAAAGCTGCTACAACATCCATCGCCCACATGCACGCACACACACACAGGTGTTTTTACTTATGTTGCCTGATTAGACTTCATCTCAGTTCTGTGTGTGGGTGTACAGAGTGTGCTTAACAGAACTTTGTCAAAAGCAGACCGCAGAGGAAAAGCACAGGTGTAACTATTAACATCAGTGATGACTGCATCCCATTTCAGTGTCTAATGCTGCGTTCCAGTTAAAGTCGGAAGTCGGAATTTCCCGGTTGAAACTTCCAACTTCCGATCTCCAAACATTTCAGGTGCACAAAGCCAAATGCAAACGAAAAGCATGTCTGACCGTGACAAACTGATGTTTCTTTGGCAATAGTGCACATAATTGTACTCTCAGCAGTGCAGCCTTCTCATATATAAACGAAACAGAAGAAAAACGACACATGAGGTAACATACACCTTTATATGTTCTTTATGCAACACTTTTATACTTTGAAACATATACATACATTATACCCCCTCCCCTGTTGAATGAAATATGCACTTTCATTTGTGCTGCTATTGTTGCATTATGTCAACTCTTTCTTCATAGTATTAGAATTCATTTGCCCCAAGATTTCAACTTTGAGTTCAGAGTTGTCTGGAACGTAGCATAAGACTAACAAGGAAGCACGTAAATGGGCTGCAGCCATTATTAACACCAGTGCTTTTCCCGCTGTGACAGGTCAAAATGTCGGCTGTGTAAAAGGTCTCCTGACATCTCCCTCTCTCTGCTGTGTATTTTCTTGCACCAGATGGGGCCACTTCCACCTTTATCATTCTGATTTGTTACATGGAAAGTGAAAAGTTATTCCAGTCTCCTGAGGAATTGCATCCATATTGGATGATTCTGCACCACGGGATTTATGTCCACTGCCAACGCTAAATGCCAATGCAGGAAGTATTGTGCCCTTTATACAGTGTAGCTGAAACTAAGATGGTGGAGGTCGGAGTAGTGGATGTCTGTGTGGCATGTCAGAAATTCAAGAAGGAGGCTGAATTTTGAATCCAGTCACAGAGCTGAAATTACAGGAATACTTCAACCCCAAATCACCATTTTCTTATCAGTTACTCACCACATGTTATATTGAATTGGGAATGAAACACTGTTTTTCTTGCACGCCTCCACAGTGAATGGAGAATCCAAAAATTGAGAAAATTATTAATGAACTGAGTTCACAGGAGGCCGTGTTAACAACAGCAACACTGTACCAAAACATCTGTGAACAAACTTGCAGGCACAAAACTCATCCATGCTGAGGTGTTTTAAAGAGTGATGTTTTAGCAAAAAACATGTGTTTGGGAAGTACTGAGCGTACGGCTGGATTAATAAGACTTGTATTATACTGCATGAGTTGTGTGGGAGTTTGTAAATGGATGTTTTGATATTGTTTTGCTGTTGTTAAACGTGGTCCCCTATGGCTCTAATTCTTCAACAATGTTCGCCTTTTTGAATATTTCTTTTACCGTGGAGACATGCAAGGAAAACATGTTTTCTTCATGAATTCAACGTTACATGGGGAGAGTAACTGACATACAAGTGATCATTTCGGGGGTGAAGTATTACTGAAATGTTGGCCTTTTTTTGTTAAATGTAACATTGTTCCTGTCCCTAAATTTAAACAAGTGATTTAGATGCCTAGCCTTAACCCTCCCCAATGTGTTTTGTTGCCTGACCGAAACATACCATAATGTATTTGCCAGCAGGTGTTGCCCAACTTCAAACTCAGCAGAGGTCGAAGCAACCTCAGTGAGTGAAAACACCTTTGTAGGTGTGGAGATCCTTTAATGAAGCTCAGCACGAGTTCAATCAGGAAGACTTTCTTTGTGCTCATCCTTCTTTTCCTCCCACTGCTTCCTCTCATCAGCTGACTATGGGTGTTCACTCTTCTAGTTATCCAATCAAACTTCGCCACAATCTCTATCAGCCAATCAGGATGCTACTGCAAAATTTTAAATCTGCTCTCTCCTCTGCTGCTGTCAGCTGTCATTTTAGGCAGAATTGTCACGCCCTCCTCCACCCCGTTCATCTCCAGCCATCGTATCCAGAGTCCAGGACAAACTCAAGAAAGGCTCATTCCTCTGCTCATCCAGATCATCAGCACTTCTCCATCTTCTTTTCATCTCATCTTCACCACCTCTACCACCACCACCATCTAGATCCTGGGGGGGTTCCCTATTCGACTATGGATTTATCACCCTCCTGAAATCATACCATCTCTATGGGGTGTGATCGCTAAAGACTTTCCACATTTTCATTTTTATGCACACATGTTAATAAATATTCTTTTAACTATAAAAATCTGAGTCTCTCCTGATTTAAATATATATGAACATTTCTAATATTTTTACAGAACATGCATTATTCACTGATCTCATCTGATAATCTGATTGCCCAATCTAATTGTGTGATTGATAAACTTATTGTGTTATGAGACAGCAGACAATGGGCTGTAAAGCTCTCCAAACTGCTAACTTTAATTATCTGCAACATGTATATAACTTCCTTGAACATATCAGCTGACCCTAAAATGAGTGACATCACTATCAAAATATTTCCCTGATTATGATGCTGTTTGTGTGCACAGGTGAGATGATATAATACAGGACGCATAGCCATACAGCAAAGAATGTCCTTTCTTTAAGAGTAAACTAAAGACCACCGAACAATAAAAAAACTGAGCCTTTATATAAGTAGATTTACTTGAAAAGCTCATTTACCATGATGTACTAGTTTTTGTAGAATTACAATTAAATTATAGTTGACATCTATGACAAATAAGAATTGAAGATATAGTTCTACTGTGATATCAAGAACCACTTGAATAAAGCACAGGTCAAACTGAATTGCTGTATCAACATTCATCTGAGCCGTACCAACATTCAGCCCATCTCTATGCCTTTGAGCTATGTTTTGGACACACATGCTGAACAGCAGGAGTCCTACGTGACAGAGGTGCTTTGCATTTCTGACACCATGTCCTTGTAATTTTACAAACTACTGACATGGCGGATTCATAAGAGATTAGAATCAACATCTGCTAATTATTTCAAATCATTACACTGTAGCTCCCAAAATGATACTAGACCCATGGCAATATAGCTTAGGCCTGCATGCAAATGTTGCAAATGAAGGAGGTATAAGCTAATTCCTGGAATGATTAAAATGAAGCGGTGTATCCTGACTCACACTGATGGGAATAATTAGATGAACTGGTTTCAGAGAAATGTGGGCGAAGAAAAAATCATATTTTTGTTAAAGTACTGAACCGAAAAAGACTTGAATGAATGAATTTTACAAAATCATTAAAAATCAGCACACCCCAGTGGGAGTCACAAAGGCACATTCATTGTAATGGGTTTACTGAATAGGGGCATAACAGGTCTCGTAGCCGCTGAGTATTTGCTCGATGCAGGGCCTTGTTTTATGGGGCTCACCGTGGCTCAATTAGTCACAGAGGGAGGTTTTATGTGTGTATGTGTGTGTCTTTGTTAACACAATGTTGCCAGTTAGCATATAAACTCAGTGACTAGAAAAAAAAAAACAGCAACTCTGGATCATCCCTTCATATTTGCATATGTGTAACTACCGGTGCATGCATGCAGCATCTAGTCCATTTCAACGTGTTTTGCATGTGAGCTATTTATTAAGAATGGGCTTAGAACGTGATCTGACAGACTTTGGGAGAGGAGCCAGGAGGGACGGTCAGAGCATCAGCTCAGCCATAGAGCTGTCAGACATTTGCAAAAATGCAAAACTTGTCTCAGAAACATTTCTAAAGCTCGTTTCAGACATTCACGTCAATGTGTAAATGAGCTGCTAATTTTAAATGTTGGCTTGTTATAAAAAGAAACAACACTAATTTTTCCATTAAAGCCAAATCAAGAATCAGACTAGAGAGGATTTATTTCCACTGCAATACAACAGCATGCACCTCAAATCTAAATAGAGTGCATACACAATAAAAGAAAGGCTAAAGCTCACACACAGTTTTAAATAGTCACGTAAGACAGATATGACTTTTTTCTTCCTTTGCAAAATGAAACTTCCAGTATGCACATAATTCTGAAAATGTAAAGACCCAGACCCTGGAGGCAGATCTGTTTCAACATTTGGAAGAATTTCCATGCCTTTATGATGTGTCGTCTCCAAGTTAAAATACGTAGTTTGTTGACGTCACCGCATTATTTGGGGCTCTGTCGGCGAGGGCTCGGTGGAGAAATTTTGTGGTGTGCACACACAGGTCGTAACGCAGTTGGCGAGACTCCCGATGAAAGAAACACATGTCGGCAGGTATGAACACTCAAAAGATCAAAAATAGTCTCCGCGGAGCAAAATCAGGGTGAAAATCGTGTAATGTGAAGATCTTTATATGACAGCTGTGTGTACTGTTTTGGTGGAAAGATTCAGTTTCTGATTCAAGATAACATGGTTTTGAGTGCAGTGTTTAGTTTCATTCTGCAATAGATTTTTGGTGTTTTCACAAAATGGTTTCCTCTCCTCAGCTTTGTGTTCAGACTTTTGAGAAACTGAGCTATAGTTTAAGGAAACGTCTTTAAACAATTGGGAAAAACTTTAACGTTATCTCTTGGTCTGCCGTCTTCACACAATACTGTACCACATTTTTTATTATTCATCAGTTCTTTGGCACAAGAAAAAAAAACGTCTTTTAAAAATCCAATGCACCAGATTTAAACTGGAGTACTACGTGCTTTCATTAGGGACTTCTTCCTTTGTGGTGTAGGGCATTTAATATATGTCCTCTCTCCACTCTTGATACTCTGTAACAGACCGTATAGAAATACAAAACACATGTGCCTCTGCACCCCTGTGTATATGTTTCTCAGTGTGCATGTGCGTGCACGTATGTGTGTTTATATGTTCATGTGTTCTTGTGGATCTCTTGTATGTGAATAGCAGTGTAGATTTTTGCTGTGTGTGTGTGTGTGTGTGTGTGTGTGTGTGTGTGTGTGTGTGTGTTCTTCCATTTAAGTGAGACAGATTTGTCTGTGTGTGTGTCAACTTAAAACAGATGCTTTGAATGAAAAAAACAAAACAAAAACATCTTTCTAACAATGCTACATGAGGGAGCCCATGATACAAGCACACACACGTGCACACAAATAGCCGAGCATGTAACAACAAATTTACCCCCTCACACACACACACACGTGGACTAGCCTGTGGCAAGAGATCTCCAAGTCCAAGGACCACCTGAGCTCCAATCATAATTGCTTCTGTTCATTGTGGGAATCGTTGACCTTTAGAAAAAATACCACTCTTCCTCCCCTCTGACTCTTCTTTCTATCATTCCCTCCCTCTCTCTTTCTCTTTCTCTCAAGGCTTTTTAAGAAGAATATCACTCGCACACAATCTAACGGGGAGCAAACTGCCCTGACAGTTCTAAAGCATTGTAGGAGGAGAGAGAAAGCACTGAAGTATTTTTCGTGACTACAGCTGTAAATGCGATGCCTCCACTGGGATTTTAAAGGCTAATACTAATTAGTTTTTTCTTTCTGGACTGAAGCCTGCTCTTACAAAATATGTTGGGCGGCTTCTCAAGTTTCAAATTCAAATTTTCACAACCAAAGTAAAAGCTGTTAAATTTAAGTGCCCGGATATAATGCATATTCCAAATTGTGTTCTCGTCAGCCTCTGAAAGAGCGGGACCCTCCCCATGGGTCACTACTTTTATGCAAATGCAGACGCCTGTTGGTATAAGCTGTTAGCCAGACGCCTCCAGTGAGTCCAGCAAGGTTGAGGAGATTAATGACTTCAGTGGCACACTCTTAGAATAAGTCTGGATGACTTCACATTCAAGTCTATCACAAAAGTAACGTCTGCAACACAACCATCAAATTAAAAAATGATACATTTTATTAAATCAATTTGGAAATCTGATGTAGCATTTCTCACTTAATAAAGTAGAGCAACACAGTCTCAGTCTGCTCAGTGGTTTTAAGGTTAATTTTTCAGAGTTGCCAACATTTGTAATTAAGCCAAATGTAGATTTCCACTGACCCACAGTTAATTTTGGGTCCAACGTAATTGTATCCTTACTGCCTTGGGCGGATCAAAATCACAGTGAGGGGAAGGGTTACCTTACTTGTGCAAAGGCTGTTACAGGAAAATTTAAACATTAAAACTGTGTTATAGATATAACATTTAGTCACGAAAGAGACTAAGGTAATTATGGGTGTATTAAAATTGCATTTTTAAGGGGGTGTTTTGCACACATGACTAATGCCTGGAAAAAATCTGTGAGAAATGCTACAGAATCTATGTCCTTCTGTCTTGTGTTAAAATAACACATTTCATCACCGGCTTTGTCAGGTTCATCTAAAACTAAATAAACCTGACAATGAACTCTTTGAGTTATTACTCTAAGAAGATTCCTGCCTTTCATCAGCACCCTGGGAGTAAAGTGCACAAAGCATTCCTACAATTTGATGAACTACATATTTGTCTGTCATCACTATTATGCAGGTTTCTTCTTATGAAGAAAACGACTTGAGTTCCTAAATCGATATTTTATTGTTACATAAAAAAGAAGTGTAATGGGAAAAAAATGATCATGTGACCCATTTTCTTGATTCTGATGGAGTGATGTTGAAAATCTGATAGCACAGCTTGCCAAGAGTACAACATGGCTTACTGTATTATTAAAACCATGTTTCCAAAGAGGATTCCAGCTATAATTTACCGTAAAATCTGCACGACATATTATCCTACACATCACCTATAGCACATCCTGGAACATAGTGGCGAGGGAGGGGGAGAGAGGAACGAATAAGGCCTGGAGAAAGGAAAATCCTGGCAGTCTGGTTATCTGATGGGCTCATACCACAGAGTGAAAACTAACGCATGCAGCAACAAGAGTACAAGAACGGCTGATACAGAAAGAGCCAGAGAGGGAAGGAAGCTGGACAAGATTGGAAGAGAGATGAGGTGGGATTAACAATGAACAAAGCAGAAATAAAAGTCTCGTTTGTCATCCTGCACCTGGGCTAAACTAACCCTTCAGACAAATGTGGGTACATGTATTCACAGCACGGATTTGTGTGTGTGTGTGTGTGTGTGTGTGTGTGTGTGTGTGCAAGAGAGATAAATAAAAACATAGAAAAGGTGTGTGTGGTCTTACCTATGCAATAACAGAGCAGGACAGAGAGCAGTACAGATAGTCCTACTGCACTGAGGGCTGTACACCTGAAATAAACAAACAAACAGAAGATTGTTGTTGAGTTGCTTTCACCATCAGTATTGCTTTGACCCGAAATAACCTTCACAATACAAAAAACATCCTCTAGATTTATTATTGCAGTCTCAACATCGTTGCATTCTTGATGTATGATCAGCCTCCGCAATACACTCTATTTGCAAATGACTATGGTGTTTGCACGACGGCCCTTTTAATGAGTCATTTTACCATCAGTGCCGTGGTATTTAGTCTTAAAAGTCTCCTGTGCAAAATGAAACTAATGTTTCAGTGGAGAAAATATTTTTTTCAACCAATTTCTGACCATTCTCCTGATGTCACTGCACATGCTACATCCTGGCAACCCAAGCCCTCATCCCATGATTCTCTCCAGCAACATGCCAAAACTACACAATAACTGTGGTCTGCCTGACTGCAGCTTTAGTGTGCTGACATTAGAGTTATGGACATTTGCACATAGCATTGTAACACTGCACAAAAGTGAAGACAGACAAAATAATTCAGCTAACATAACACACACTATTACTATTAGCCAAAAACTTTCCAGTCTTACAGTGATGTTAAAGCAGAAACATATAATGATAGACTGGACAAACAATTACAAGTCAACTGCTCTTTTGCTGCTGCGGGAATTGCTCATTTCTCGAGATGTCACACACAGAAAAAAATCCCTGGATGCTCTTGTCGGAAAGCTAGCAAAGCTCACAACCAATTAGATGGCAGCTGGCTGGCAATTGGCTGCTGCTTTAATGGCTGCAGTTACTGCCAAGATTCAGTCAACTGTTAAATGTTACTCAAACCTTCATACTGTCTTTGATGTCACATGTGACATTGTCGAGCAGGGTTGTTGTGGGAACTCTTTCTTGGGAGTCTCTGGTGTGTGTGAGAAGTGGCAGGAGGTAGCCATACAGCTGCAGTGAAGTGCATGGTGTTAAGGATGATTAAGTTACTGTAGTCAGCCATAAAACTCAGGGCGCTGCATTATACTTGTAGCAAGGCCGTGTCTTATGTTCGCTGCCACAGAAGAGAAATAAAGTACTTGTTCATGCAGCATTACAATAGTGTCTCGTTTCCACTCTTCACCATAGAGTTGGCCCGGACTGCTAAGGCTAAAGCAATGCTGATTTAACCTTTTAATGCCATATCAAACTACTTTAAGTTAAACCCAGAGCTGTGTTTCCATGAAGAAAAAGTCTCATAACAGCATTTAGACTGAAAATACAAACTTTCCACAATCCAGGACATTTGATTACCTAGGTTACATAGCCTGCTGCTTTCCTATGTGATTCTATACTGTTCAAAACCCTGGCAGTATGATCGAGTTTGTCTTCTCACCAAATTACAGCAGAGTGACTAGAGGTGTCATTTTCTGAGAGTGACTTGTGAAATTTCGAAAATCACTGGAGGCCGGGATGCCATTAAATGTTCAGCAATAACATCGAGTCATGCAGTACACTTCGCAATGGCTTCTGGCTTCTTGAAATTGAAGGAGGAGATATAGAGCTGGAGAGACGGCAGGGGAGGATATGAGAGATAACAACAAGGAGTGAAGGAAAGGTAAGAGAAAGAGAGGAAAGATGTGTGGAAACTGGAGCCAAGACAGGAAGGACACACTTAAAAAGAATGATATATCTAAATGTCATCTGTAAAGGAGAGAATGTAAATGCAGAACAAGAAATACTGAGTATGTGTGCATATACTCCAATATGTATGCATTGTATACCGTAAAACAATATCCTGATAATGGCTAACTATACTGTATTGGATTCTGTTTCTTTTTTCCCCATTGTGCACTAATGGCAAAGACTTCACTATGTTGTCAAAGCATCATATCCTTATCACATTCAGGGATACCCCCCTAACTGTGTGTATTTGTGTCAAGCCTTAGCAGAAGAGGATCTGAAGTTCCTCTCTCTGTACTCTCTATGATGAAATAGTTCGTCACAGCAGACAGGATGCTATTTAGGCCCAGTCCACACGTACATAGGTATTTTTGAAAATGGGGTTATTTCCTCCTTTGTTCTCAACATCCCCCAACTGAAGTGCTGTCAGAGCATGTCAAACCAACAGGCGATGATATAACCCACCAACACAAAGAAGGGGAAGATGTTGGCCAATCAGAAGCCTGAAAAAGCTATTATCGTAAGGCTACATGGAGCAGTGACCTCTGTAGTTCATTCTGACACCCCTGCCCCGCTATATAATAGAAGAGTAACTGTATGTTTGTGTGTAAACATGTAGCAAGTCCTTTAAGCAAGGTTAGAACCAGCCACATTTTGGCCACGTCCACCACTTCACAAAATGTTGCCTCATTAGTGTTGTAAAAGCAGCATAGCTCATTTGGACAATAGCAGAGCCAATACCGTAACATACTGTGTGTCAGAGTGACAGGGAATGCAGTGTATGGAGCGAGCAGAGCAGAGAAGAAAGTTTTAGTGGTGGATGATCAAGTAGCAGTGGATGTACAGGGGAGTTTGCAGTTTGTGCACAAATACAGTGTATGCTGAGGCTGCTCAACGACAACAGCAGTTTACTGTGTTTTGTTTCCCGGGTGCTGACTGGAGTGATGGGGGTTATCTCGGGAGCAACTATCGACTCTGGCCCCAGGGACCAAAACAAAGTGTCTTCCCTGCGGGTAGTCTTGTGCTTTCTGACCATGGTTGAAAAGCCAAAGCAGGAAAAACTAACATTTTTGAGGGCACACAAAGGAGGCAGTGATTCACAGTCTGGTGTCACAAGCCAAGAACCCTGCTGTTTCCTTCCTTCTACATGTCAACACTGCAAACAAAGATTCCTGAAAATCTTCACCCTGGAAGGAGTTTCATAAAAGGTCAGTTTTCAGTGACCTAAGACACAGTTTGCATGTGGACGAAAGGCCAAAACATATGGAAGGAGCTACAAATTTTAAGGAAATACTGATGTATATGTGGACCTGGCCTTAGAGGCACTGACCTCTGAGAAATACCCATCTGCTGACAAGCTTCTAGAAAGCTTATTCAGATTGTATACCGTTATTCATTATCAGGAACCCTTTCACTGTTTAATTTTGTGAACAACACAGCCAAAGAAGAGCCTTCTATTTACTCTGATGTTGCATGTATGTTTTTTTCCCTAATTGTAGCTACATAGTGGCATCTGAAGCATACACTGAGGTAGCCAAAATGTCCTGGTCTAATATTGGCCAAAATCTAGATTGTTGGGTTGACACAGTTATGCCAGACACCCGATCACTGATGTGCAAGAATCATCCGAAGCAGTCTTGTCCCATTCCAGGAACTAACATTGAATAAAGCCCAAATTGCCAGTGCTCGACTTGAAAACTTTGTCAAATCTGGCAGCAATTTATTTTAACTCCCTTTGTGACTGGAAAGTAGGCTACTGTCCCAGCCATTGTTATTTGTCAAAAAATTCTAATGTATACCCAATGGAATAGCACAGAAGAAAAGACCAGCACCACTTCCACTGACAACTCCTTCCAACCACTACTGATTATGTTTGTGTTGTCATATGTGCATTTTTTTTAACCAACAGTCAGAATGAGTCCAAGAAAATCATCCCATCTCAGCCACACAATGGTTCGTGTATGAACCTGGTTTGTATTTTACTGATAGCAAAAATCGAGCAGTGTACAACAGGCATTTGGTTTCTTCCTGTTCATGCAATCTCACCTCCATGAGCAGTACTTGGAGGATTTCTTGAACTTGAAGGCAGAGCGGGACAGGGTATTCCTCGGCAACGGCCTGGTGGGTGGGGAGTACACTGAGCCTGTTGCCATAGTGTAGCCAGGAGTTGCCGTGGAGAAGAGGGGGGTGGTGCCTGTACCTGTCTTAAAGAGGAAGTGCCTGCAGGGTGAGGGAAGAAAGAGAGAGAGATAAATTAGTTGGGGTACATTAGTAGGAGGACATTGGCTTTGTTTACATACACAGAAAATTAACTGCAGTACACAACTGTCACACACCATTGCCTCCGGTGGCAGAGTCAACAGTGTGAATTTTCATTAATGCCCTCCGATCCACAAGTGCTATAAGGTTATGCCACTTAACTACAGAGCATATTCACAGTTAGCAGCCCTAAGCTCTGTGTCCTGATAATGATCCATCCTGGACAGTAATAGAGGTTTTTCTGCATGCATTTCCATAAGCATTAATTTCCCAAAACAGCACTTCTGTCAAGTGCATATGCATGGCTATTAAGTGTCTGGTACTAAAAAGGATGATGGCATTTTTAAGTAACTTGACTTATGTTACTGTCTGTAAGCTATGGGGTATTAAAAACTGCTGCATTTTAGCAGTCATCAACAACTCCCAAAAAGTAGCCGAGCAGTCCAATAATCTCAGGAGATGTACAATATTATTTTTACCCAAATAAGTATGATCAGTGCTTGTTGAAATGGTCTCAAATACAAGGAGTAAAGGATTAACTAATGTGGGTGGGACACAGGGTAGGTAAATTAGCAGAGTTCTTAATTGGCTCTGTGAGGCTGTTTACAAATCAGCTGCGATCTGATTGGACAAAACTCCAAGCATATTTGTTTGAGGTGGTAGTTTGACTGTAGTAACATCGCAAATGCTTTCTTGCAGAGATATTGGAGGTCTTTCCTTTTGTTAATACCTTGAATTCTGTTTATTCAACATGGCCATATGTAGAAAATGACTGTTCACACAAATCTGTTTTCAAGAACAGCCAAAGTTACATCCACCTTCAGTCATTAGAAGGCCATCCAATCTCACAACTATAGCCCCTTTTACACTGCCTGTTCAAAGCATGTTGTGCTGTTATTCTGCCTCAACAGTCTGTATAAGAGGTGCGGAGGTAATAACAGCGCCCAACAGATGTCTTTGTAAAAATTGTAAGCCGGAAGTAAGGGACCACGAACATGACAAGTGTGATGTTTTGACAACGCCTAATGTGTGCAACCTACCACCGGGAGATTTGAAGGGCAGCTGATAGCAGTGAGCAGCTAACTCAAAGAACTAGAAAAGCAACTGAAAATGTCGGCTAAATGGGAAAACAATGAGGCTCGGGAGCTCTTTACCCTTCTAGCAAGATCAACTGCCTTCAACAGGGACAGTATATCATTGTTACTGCCATGTTATGCTATACACACTAAACACCAATGCTGTTGTGTTACATTTCATGAGTCTTTTGCTTCTGGAATGCCTGCATGCTCTCTAATTTATGCCAGCATTGTTTGCTTTTGTAAAAAAAAAAAGGTAAAGGCGGCATAATAATGGGTCTTCATCTTGGCAGTATTGTGGGATCTGTGTGTTAAAAGGGCTTATGACTTGTCAGCAGTGCCTCCGGCTGCACATCTGCTGTAGATGCATTGTCACTGCTTCATGACTGCACCACCGATAAATGATTAGTCTACCCTGATGCACAGTGTTGACTGGTGGTGTTGGTGAGGACTATTCCTGAAATCCCTAGTAAGCCATAATGGTTGCCAGATCTCAACAGTTATTTTGGTGAGTACGGTCTTATCATAGCCAATACAACCAATGGCCAGAGCAACGAAAATAAAACCCAAACTGTGATTCTTGTTTTTCTTTAACATAATCTGTTCTCAGATCTGTTCCCGGATCCCACGTTTTTTGAAACTCCGACTTCCAAAACAAAGAGTTACTGAGACTCTGTGGCTGTTAATGTGGCTCATGTGTGTTTGTGCTGGAGACCTGAGAGGAAGCTCTGTTGAAATATTTAAATCTTTTTTAGCTTCTTCTTTCCTGCTATTGCTGCTTCACATTAAAAGCTTTCCACTGGCAAACCAGCAGGATGGCTTTTAGTGTGAAATAGGAAATGTGTTTGTCACCAAAGTAGAGGAGCCTCATTAGTGTTTTTTCTTTGAATAAAAACTGGCTTAGTCGACAGCCAGCTTAGTCTGTGCTGTTTGGATGGCATATCAGTTTTGAATATTGCTGGGAGGAAAAGTACAAACAGAACCAGCCGCAGTGAGCTGAAAGGGCTGCGAGCGACAGGCTCTGTTGTTTGTGACCAGCACAACACTTCATTTAGATAAACAACTTTTCTTTGGTGTGCAGTGAAAAACACTCACACCAGCAGGACTTGACATTTCATGGCCATGGTTTGACCCCACTACCTCCCTTACTATGTAAAAACCCCATAAGTTAGGTCTGGCAAAAACCTGAAATACTGAAATACCCTTAGGTTTTCATGTGTTTGTTTAACATGTGACAAGGCAAAGTTCCCTTCCACTTTAGTTTTCACTGTCTCCCCAGCATACAGACTTTTGTTATCATGTTCAGCAGACAGTCAACACAGATGGAAAAAAGAGTATAGTGAGGCAAATGACACGGAATATATCATTGCAGTGTCGTTGTATATTCCATATACACCAGTGTTTTGTAGACCACAATGGCTGTGCCTCTCATACCAGTGTACTGTGTGCACAGTGGCCTGACAAAGCTTTATTATGCTCATTAACCTGATTAATGGAGCCTGTGACATGCTTTTTTTTGTTCAATTTTACATCTCCCAACTCAAGCATAACCACCTCCTGCCACCGGTCTTGAACTAATTTATAATCCATAATTCATCCAGTATTCATTCTTGTGAAAAGTAAAATACAACTATGACGTTAATACTTTTCAGGAACGTCTAAAACTGTTCATTAGGATGATTGCTTTAACCACACGTTAGAAGGCAAGATTCTTAGAGTCTCATTAAGTAATTACTTTGTGGTTTAACCAAAACAAGAAACTCTCAAAACACTTCATATGCTATTTATTTAATTATTTCCCTAAAAGGCTGTCTTTGGAAGTTTCAACAGGAAAATTTCCACAAGAAAATCACTGGCAAATACATGTATGGCTGCAGTAATTACCAAGGTCACAATGTCTAATTAATGACAGAACCGGTTAACGAGCATCTGTAATTACAATCAGACTGCTCTCTAACAAGGCTGTGTGATTAACAATTAGAACCTATTATAACAAGGGTCCTTCAATTAATACCTGCCTCCAGGCAAGATGTGAAGAGAGAGATAGAGGAAGAAGACGGGAGTTTAAGTGGTATAAGACTGAATAACTGGGGAAAGAGATTTGCTAACAGAACTACAGAGAGAAAGACACTGTTGCTTGTCTGTGAGTTCTCCTAGTGAAAGCACAAACATTTAATCGAAAGGATGGGACATATTCAGTGACACAACCTTAAAACAACACCAAAACAAGAGATGCTATGCTTTTATATGAGTTGCAATCTCATGGCATATATTCCTTACATTGCAATGATGGTTACATGGCAACATTGAATCATTAAAGAAGTGCAGACATATTCAACATCCACATAAATGAAAAAGATAAGTAGTGCAATATTTCCCAATGTACTTCTCTGACTTTGTCACATACACTATGGAGTATTTTCCCTTTTGCAGCTAATAGAAAACATGTTTTCAGTCTCCTAATTTATCAATCTGACACAAGCCTTTGGGAGATTAACAAGTATCTACTTGATGTGATGATCACCAGCTAAAGGTCAGAGAAAACCCATTAGTGTAAGTTTTCACTTTAAGTGGGGTGCTGAGTAAAATACTTGAGTGGTTCTCAGTTCTGTTCCTCAGGGCCTGCAGCAGTCCTATCTGCTAGTTAAAGCCATTTATCTGATGTCCCTGGTGTAAGCCAGTCCCTGACTGGATGGTCAGCATTAACAACTAGCAGGACTCTGGGAGTCTATTCAGCCGGCATTACATGAATCTCAGGTGATCAGAGTGCAATCATATAGTGCTTGACAACATATAATTGCGGGTTTAAATGTATCCAAGAGGTTACATAAAGAACATGTAAATGAGTTTGTGTTGCCATTAACTGCTGCTCTCGGAGACCCAAATTGCTGTGAGGGCGCAACAAGTTTACATAAACAGAAAAGCACTATATTGTTATGGTGTTATCTGTAGCTGTTTTTATTTTGTCTATATTTCTTTTCTTTTTTTTTTAATGCAGCAGAAGCATGTGATGGTGGATGACAGTGGGACACCACTGTGTACAAAACCAATGCACTGGCCACTTTATTAGGTACACCTTAACAATCTAAGGTAAATAAATAAAAACAACTCTGCCATGAATCTTACTGTCATGAAAGGTGATAATTGTTCTTTATGTTTATTACAGAGACCAGCTGGTTGGTCTCAGATATAGCTGATCCTGTGCCAATCAAATTTTCTCGAATGCCCTGCACTATGGTTCATGTTGCAAATAGCAGCACAGACAGTAACTGACTATTGTCAGAGCCACTCCAGCATGTTCTCAAAAGTTGGAATTCATTTCTATGCATGCTGCACGTGGTTTAAAAGCTACTGTGTTCAGCTAATTAACAGACTGGGGTACACCTCCCAGATCTGTTTTAATCAAGTGGCAACCTTTGGGGCTGAAAATTGAAGCCATCACGGATGTGCCAAAAACTGTAGTTGTTTAAACAACCACTTGAGGCTCTCTCCAGAAGTCAGTCAATCCCCACAGACAATGGCCAAATTTACAGCAGAAATAAACATGTTCAGCCTAATGTAAAAAAAAAAAAAACTTTTGGTTTCTGTATCTAATTTCCCCCTTCATGACAACTGTATGGCGGTTGAATTTTCACCCACTTATATTTTGTTTTAAGTTACACATAATTAAGGGCAGGCTGCTTTGAGTGACAGGCTGTCTGCCCTCACTCCTCCACAGTGCCAGCCTCTCCAAATATGGTCACTTCTGGCTCCAAAAAACCAAGATGGCGACGGCTGTCACGCCAAACTCGAGGCTTCAAAATGGCAGTCCACAAACCAGTTAGTGGCATAACAGAGGTGTCCATAATTTTTACAGTCAGTGATATTAATCACAGAGTTGATAGGTAGCTCAAAAGTGTAGCATAGCAAAACTAATGTGTATCATTTCATGTAAGTAGGTGGAAGATATTAAAACACAGCTCCTTAGTCTGGGGGGAATTAATCCATAAAAATATGGGTGATCTACTCCAATCGCTGGTTAGCCTATTAGTAAAGAATTAATGGTAACTCCGTAATGTAAGTGGGGGGGTTAGTGGGGTTCATGTGATAGATCAGGTAGTTTATTCAGTGGCAGAGATTTTTTTAACAGGAGTGTTTGAAAGGAAAATAAAATGGTAACATTACTTGAGCTGAAAGGGAGCTGTCAATCAAACATGATCTGATCACACCCCTACAATCCTGAGAAGGGTTTGGGCAGCCAAATGAGCTGTGTTCAAACTAGGTAATTTATACATTTTCACACATTTATTTTATGGATGAGTCATGGGGCACTCATCTTTGATATCATGTATGCATTTTTTGCTATTTCAAACCACGCCTCCAGTGGCTTTAAAAGAGTTTGCTGCAATAGAAAGCTGAGGATGACAAACCTTTTAGGCTACTGCATCTGCAAATACACATTTTCAAACTTTTTTATCAACTCAGCAAGTCGGAAAAACTTAGTTTTCTCTTTTTGGTGTGCCACATACTGACAATCACATTCACACCTGCATGCATGCACACAAAGCCACACACACTCGCACTGACACAATTCCAATTACATTAGACAAACGGGTTTAGCTCAAATGTGGCAATCAGCAACTGCAGTAATGCACACCTCCTCAACACTCGAACCGAAAAACGTCCTCACATATTTTCAAGTTACATTATTAAGTTTCATATTGGGGAAGTAAATCTCAAAATCTTTATCTCCCGCAACTCGCAGCACATTATGTCTTTCCTTCCCAGTAGCTTTCATTGGATTTTTCTCACATATTGTATTCAGCCTGTTCAGTCAGTGCAGCTCATTTAACAATGACATAAAATCCTGTTAAAAGTTCACTGGTTTTGTGCTTTTATTTTCAATTTGTTGAAATTAAAAACTAAAACTACTGTGCTGTCTGGTGAGCTGTCTACTGTGTGTGTGTGTGTGTGTGTGTGTGTGTGTGTTTGTGTGTGTGTGAGTGCATGCAGGGGTAAATTTTTATGGCTGCAGCTCCATTATTTATCACCATATTAAACTGCCTCATCCCTTTGTGGAGTGTGAATGAAAAGTAGTCACATTTTATCATGCTTTCATTCAAAGTGAGACAGGACGAGATACAGAAGCCAGGCGTGGCCACTTGATCACGCACGCATGAGCATGACTACATGACTCTTCAGGAATGTATAACTTTGTATCTTTAACAGGTTTATATATAAAAAACAAAACTCTGAGAAAACTCCATTTATCAACAAACTCAAATTAAAAAAGCTTGTTTAGTGAGAAAACAGCTGTCACTGATATCAGCCGAATTAAAAATAGACGACAATCTGACAACAGTGGTGGTCTCCCTTGAGAAACTAAACTGATTTTCCACTTGCTTTCATATTTGTTTTTCTATTTTTGCCACCACTTCCTGCCTTTCATCACCAACCTCACTTTCATATCAATTAATTATGAAGTTGTAATTATCTGGGGTAGTGAAGCTGAACACTTCGAAAAACTGTGGAAAATCCTTATACCAATAAACCTCAACTAGATATCTGAAAACACAGCTGCAAATATGATTCAAAACGACTGCAGAAAATGAGCCAAAACAGAGGGGGTTAAGGGTAGACGGACATGATGTTGACATGTGATAGTCTGCAGTTCGTCATGCTTGGAAAGCTGAGCGTGATAAAATGAATTTTGGACTGATGGTTATATTCAGCAGTTTCTACTGGTGTTCTTTACGAGTACACCAGAGAAACAGAAGGACATTCATCATGCTTAGCTGAAATTACAGGGACAGGAAATGAGATTTGTTTTTGCAAAATCTGTCACCATGAAGAATTACAGTTTACCAATACTCTCAAACATTTATGAGTCACGAGTTTGTCTCACTTTGCATGTAATTAGCAGTGTCATCTCAAATGTGAAAATGCAAATAGTCAACTTTGAATGAAACCACGAAATATACTGTAGAAGTGAAGCTTTGGTTTTCCTACAAAAGCCTCGACTCGACAAAAAGACTCAGATTAGATAACTTTTGAGGATAAAACTCAATCCTTGTGCTGTTTAGATTTATTTCGCATGAGACTAGACACCTTTTTAAGGTCTAGTGTGTAGGATTTAGGGGAATATATGAGCAGAAATGCAATACAGTAAAATAGCTATGTTTTCTTAAGTGTTTAATCACCTGAAAATAAGAATTGTTGTGTTTTCCTTACCTTAGAATGAGCTATTTACATCTACATAGAGAACAGATTCTCATTCACTGAGATTGCCATGTTTCACCACCATGTTTCTACAGTAGCCAAGAACGGACAAACCAAACACTGGCTCCACATAGGGTCATTCGTGTTTTCACTTCAGCCACTGTAGTTCACAGCCCCTCCTTCTGTGAAACTGCTTCATTGAGTGTTTTCACCAGTTTAAATAACAGGGTCCATTTGATTTGGAAAGGAGACCTCTGCAGATCAATCGTCTCCTGGTAAAAACCTCCTGAATGTCTGGATCAGAAATAAAGTGAGCACACATTAAGTTATCAGAGGAAATAGGTGAGCACACATTAGCAGGTGTTGGGTTAGTGACCCAATAATGACATGCCTAACAGCGAAGGAAAAACACTGATTTAAACACTGAAACTGCTTTAGGCCCTGATCACACAGAAAGCATTTTAGCAGTTGGAGGTGCCTTTTGCTTTCTAATGAGAATGAAGCTTTTTGCTCACAGTTTTTGCATCGTGTGTTTCTGTGCTCTAGGCGTCTGGTGTTTTTGCCGCGGTGCTCTGAAGTACTCAAGTTGAAAAAACTTCAACTCAGAGTGGAAAAATGCACCATGTCAACTGTGTTCCCATTGTTCAGTCGGATTACTTGAGAAGTGGGCCTTCTGTGGTGGTCACTACAACAAGTTAACAGTTGGTAAACAATGGAGGAGAAACAGGTGGTAGCAGCTGCTGGATACCCAGAGCTATACGGCCTGTTGATAGACAGCAGGTTGTCAAACTGCCCCTGAGTCATCCTAAAATATGCCTGGAAATGGTATTCACCATGATCCACCCTACTTTTTTAGGGTCTCATGTAGTTGCTGACAGCCTCTCACTCTCAACTAGCTACAGCAAGTGTAAAATAAACCGAATAAACCGAATAAATGAATAAACAGGAGACTGATTACATGGGGAGGTTAGAGTAAGGAGGTGATGGGGTGGTTGTCTGACAATAATAAAATGGTGCAGCAAGCGTTTTTTTTTGTTTTTTTTACTGATGACATTCAGTTAAAAAAAGGCAGTGCAGTGCAGTGTTTTTAATCATGTGCTCCATTTGTTTTGGAGAGGAGGAGAACTGTGTGGATAATTTGGCTCCCGTTAAAAACCTTTGAAGGAATTCTAACTTGGAGAAGTTTCAGCTGGTTGCAATCTGCAATCTTCACCACTAGATGCCACTAAATTCCCCTAATCTTACGCACTGTTCCTGTAACGATGTAAATCAGCAGCTTTGATCAAAGAATACTGGTCCTGGTATTCCCATTATCCCCACTCCAAGTTACAGTCATATCAATCTAGCCATAGTTGGCAGCTGAATGCGGAGCCAGTGCTTCTTGTGAGAGCTGAGACATGAGGTTTTCATAATGCTGCTGCACTGGGACATTTACCAGAACTGGGACTCTCCAAAAGCACAAACACACTGTGGGGCTGCAGACAGCAGACTAACTAGTCTATATGTCTTTTATGAGTGTTTAAGTGCAAGTCAATTACAGCAGACAGACAGAGCGAGGATAATCGAGTGTAAAATGACTGTAAACACCATGTGCTTCGCTGAGGGTAGCATGTTGTCAACCATAACTAATCTGAGAGCCCGCTAATAATAGAATCCCTTCAAATGCACTTTTCTACAACCTGTTTGCATTACATTAACACTATTTACACTGGGCCTTTTAAGTGTCTTCGACAATAGGAATGACACAAGGAGGCTGTGTGTCTTTGTGCGAGTGTGTGTGTGTTAAAGTGTAACAAACGCGAAAATGCAGGCAGGTTACGGATCCTCAGGGATAGAATGACTGTAACTAATGCGTGGATTGTAGATGTTGTATATACCGTAGCTGGCATGTCTAACACTGTGACAATAGCCAATGAACAACAGCTTTCTCCATACATTCCCACACACACACACACAACCACTGCCTACAGTATGTGGGATGAAAGGATAATTTAATTTACCTTTCAGCATTTAATTGCTCTTCCTCTTCATGCCTAGAATCATGCAAACACCCACACCAACCTACAGAAACGACTGCCTCTGATTTGTGTCTTGTAAATCGACATTGTACATAATGTCCTGTCAGGAGAGCAGTGAGTTTACAGTGTAGCATAAAATCTGCCTGACTTATTGAAACATTGATAGGAAGGCTTATTTGTTTATTTATAATTTTGCATTCATGTTTGAATGAATGTGTGAAAAGTATTAAAGGCACTCAGGTATTTTTTGAATTTGTTTTATTTCATTTACTTATATTAAAAGTTTACAATGTGCTAGCATCTGCACCGACTCCCAAAACTTCACAGAGGCCTCTTGAAAATCTCTTTTGGACTCCACGACAACTTCACAGTGAATCAAAAGCCTGTTTTCAGTCTTGCCAATCTGCTGTGTCTCTCCTTTAGATTCCTCTTGGTCACATTTTGAGGATCTAAAGGTGTTGGCAGCAACATCTCAACAAAAACAGTATCTTGTAGGTGAAGTGAGTGGTTCCCAAAGTGAATAAGTAAAAGTTGCCATGGTAATGGTTTTTTTTTTTACTGCTTAGGACTATCAGCTGTTATTGCAATTGGCCTTTTATATTGAGTGCTTATTAAAATGTCTGGCAAAAGTTGCAGAAGAAGAAGCCAAACTGAACTGAGGAGGAGCAATGTGTGCTTTCAGATGAACGTGCCAAGAGAAAGCAGATATTCTAAAATAAATATGGTCCAGAAGAGTCATCCTGTCTGAAGTTAACAATGTGCTGGCAAGATATAACAGGCCAAGAATGAATGAATGGAGTTTTTTTTTTTTTTAAATCATCCCTTTCGTTAAAACAAGTTGTTATTGAAAGTACCTTAAGGTTTATTCTTTTGCCAAGGTCATTTGTGCAGCAGATTTGTTTTTCTTTTGCCTTAAGAATAAAATCGTAAAGGCTTGGGTTAAGTTAGATGTGTGTACTGCTAACAAAAGTATTTCTTTGTTGTTAACAAAAATGCATGCATGCTAATTAAAGATGTAAACACTACTTCTATTGATAATAAGCAATGCATTAAGACATTAGAGCAACAGTCACTGTTGCGCGCGTGTGTGTGAGAGAGATTGACGATCAACACCTGCTCAATCTAGTGACCAGTTGTGTCGGGTGTCCCTTGACACAAGTGCACGCACATGAATGTGTGTGTGTGAGTGTGTGTGTGGGTGTCAGAGGGTACAAGATGTGTCTTTGAAAGAGCATGTGTGTGTCAATGGAGGGATTACCACCCCTAAATGAGGACATTCACACTCTCCTGTCATATCTCACCCCATTCTCTCCTGCCTTTATCTCCTAGGTACCCACTAAATGCCCATAACACACCTCTTTACTTTCCCTCTCTGCCACAGCTTTTATGTTCTGTCACTCACAATGTCAGCTGCAGCTACACATACACAAAGTGGAGCTGAAACTAAATCAAATCCGTGTCAGTGTTTAATATTTCAACTCCAAACAAGACATTTATTTGATATTTTTTCTCTCTGAGTCTTCTGTCAGTTTTGAAAATATAGAATTTGTTTAAAAAAAAGGCTGTAAAATTGTTCAATCCGCTTTCCCTGGAAAAATGGTAAACACACATTTTCTATATTGTCCTCAGACAAATGTTGAGTCATTTGAATATATTTTATTTTCATAATATCTGTATATTTGTTCTCTATTCTCACTAGAAAGCATCATCCCAGATTCTTTCAATCTATGTAAATGGGTTTGTATGATGTGCAGCATGGTGGGGAATATTGTGCCTGTGTAATGGCAATATGCTGGGAGCAATATATGAATTGACGTCTTCTTGTCACTGCATAGTTGATATAAAAAGAGAGTGATGGGGGCTTTTAGAAAGTGTGAGGAGGGGGAGATTTAAAAGACTGTGAATATGGCGAATGTATTTGGCTTTCAATCTGGAGAAGTGTTTGTAAGTTCTGTGTATAAATTCGATGGCGAGCACTTGTGTTATTCTAAACACTCCAAGGTTTATTCTCTGTCAGTCTGCTCACAAACAGAGGAACATATGCCTCGAGCCTGGTTTAACAGTGCGATCGAGGACGAGAGAGACACAGTCAGGGTATCATGTAAAGTGTGGGTATATGTGTGTGTGTCTGACTGTGTTAAAGAGGGTCAGAGAGAACAGTACAACAGTATATAGGGTAAAGGTATGTGGCAGTTGGTGAGTGTTTTGTCTGCAAAGATTAACTATAGAGTCTATATGATACCATGGCTGTTTGACACACACACACACACACACACACACGGTCTATCTGATACCATGCGAGCTGACAGGAATGTTGAGTAGAGAAGCAGCCACTGTTTAAACAGAACATAAACCTGGGTGAAACCGGTGTGTGGGAGTGATACTGATCTTTACACCTGGTCCAGTCAGTGTGTCGATCTCCGATATGAAGAACATGATCTCGTTTTACTGATGACATATTTACTGTAGATTTGAGCCGTGATACCACATGAGTTGTGTATGGGAAGATTGTCTTACAGCTTCTCATATGTCCGATTTTATACTCTGACTTACTGATACTGCTTGCGTATCAGTATAAACTGTCAAGGGGAAAACATGTTTTCTTTAAAAAGGGAAAATATTCAAATGAAAGACAGAGCGACGCTGACTGAAGAGTGTGAAACTTGAGTTGCTGATGAAATGCTGCTCCTTTGAAAGGGATCTAGTGGTTTGTACTTGAAAGATTGACACAGGTTTGAACTTGTGTTTTAGGCCAAATTGCTGATGAAATGTGGCTGAGAGGAGGCATAATATGGGAATAAAGAGAGGATGATCTTGAAAGCTCATTGAAACTGACCTATCACCGGCCAGTGTGCGGCAATAGACCATCATCTGCCTGTTCATCTGCCACATAACTGCGGGGCTGTTACAATGAAAAAGACGATTCAACACAGATATGAACCCTGATGGAAATGTTCTGCTACCAAAGGTATTTATTAGATTAGATCTTTTATAATTTCTCTACATTTTTTTGCTCTTTATGAACACGGTCAGACGCAGTTGTCGGGTCTGTAGACCTCCGAGGCTTAGCCCTGAAATATTTGAATGAGTCTGCGGCCATGATTCAATCAGCAGATGTTGCAATATCCATAAGTTCATTACACAATCAATATCATTATTCTGTCAAACACACAGTTAAGTGTCAAAAAAGAGAATTTGCCCCCTTTAACATACATTGCCATATTTCAAACAATGCGTAACCTGGCTAAACTGCATCCAGTTTTGAACAAAAAATTAAGCTGCTGTGCATCTGAGTCAGGAGCTAGTTAGTAGAACAGCTATTATCAGTTAGTTGGGACCTGGGACAGAGGATGAGTCAGCCGATCTGCAGGTTGGACTGAGACTACAGAGAACTGAAGCTGGCGCAGACTTCAACGCTTCAGTGTAATCATTATCATCTTTACCAGGGACAAGATTCAAGATTCAAGACCTTCATTTGTCCCTGAGGGGTGATTGGTTTTGCCACAGTGGCAATAAATAAAAAAATCAACAACACATGGCTAGACACACACACGATTAAAACCACACATAGCTGCGTAACCACACATTATAACAAACAAAAACAAAACATAAATAAACACATATATACAGGAGTGAAGAGGGTGAAGACAGGACGCACAAAATAAGAGTATTAGTAAAGACAAAAAAGGGGCATGGTTGGAGGCATGCTGTCCAGGAAATGTTCTTGAACATAATGCTTATATTTTTTAATCAGTCAGCATGATCATGTGGGAATTTGGCATGACCTGAGTTTAGTACAAAACAATTCCATGTGTGATGAACAGTAACGTTTCTGGGCTTTGCTGAAAACACTCTTGGCTTTAGCCCAGTGAGTGCTCCCCTGACACCACCAGAGAACTTGATCTCATGTTCTGTTACTTCTTAATGTGCTTATAAGGCTGTTGGGTTCACATTAGTCAGTATAGATTAACCATCTTACAAAGCAGAGAACAATAAGGGTTCGTGCTGAAGTATTTTTTTTTAATTTAAAACTATTCTATGTAAAATGCTTCAAAGCAACCTCGTGCATAATACTTCACTGAAGTGAGTGTTGTGGCCTGTGAGCACTTAGAACTAAGGAACAACACACTGAGAGCGTATAATACAAAATTCAAATTAAATATCGCCTAATGAACCTTTTACAGCCAGCCCCGACTCTTGTGTTATGTATCTGTATGCACAATTAGTAGGAGATGAAATTCTGAATTACGGTAAGTGGAAGTAGCTTACGTTCCTAACATTAGATCAACCAATTTTACACTCAAAGTTAGATGTTTTTTGGCAAGAAACTGAGAGTACGATAGACAGACCGACTACTAGTGCAGTCCATACATCTCTGAAGATGCTGGATTGGAGCGCTGACTGAATGTGTGTGATTTGCTATGCAGGGAGTGTCCCAAGTCACACAGCATTTATTTTTCAGCTCCACCCCACAAGCTGATAGTTTTTTTCTTACCCTCTCTCCTGAAGGCCTCGTTTTATCTCCACGGCTGTCCGAATGTGTGTGTGTGTGAGAGAGAGAGGGAGAGACGTACCATTTCTTACACAGACCCTCATACATACCATGCTCACAGGGTCTGTCTTTTCAGTTGGGGGGTAGGCTCAGTTTTGAAAGATGATGCGTGTGTGAGCTGTGTGTGTGTGAGTGTGTGTGTGTGTGTCTTTCATATGAATATAAAGCTGAGCCAGGGACGTGGCTTGGCTGTCCCAAAGGCCCAAATACTCTCCAACACAGACATGCAGCCAAAATGCTGGGGGTCGTTAAGATCCTAAAGGCAGACATTTCCCCCTCTATCAATCTATCAGCATTCCCTTTTTTCTCTCAGGGAATGAGACAAAAGAGGGTGAGACAGAGAAAGAAGAAAGAAGGAAAGAAAGCGCTGGCTACAAATTGTCTGGTGAATTAAAGGTGAAGGTTAAAGTTTCCCTCGTAAATTTAATGTGTGTGAGTGTGTGTGTGTGTGTGCCAGACCTTCATAGGAATATAAAACCACACCAGGGCTCATGGTTTGGCTGTCCCAAAAGTCCACCGATTCTCCCAAACACACACGCACATAAACACAAACACATAGCCCACATGTTGGGAGTTACAAAGGCAGACATTTCCCCATCTATCAATCTGTCACTCTCCTTTTCTCTCTGGGTGAAAGACATTAACGAGAGGGGGACAGAAAAAGGAAGAAGGAGCGAAAGAGGGAGTGGGATATACATTGTCTGGTGAATAGAGGGTCAGGGTTGCACCCATAAATTGTGTATTGTGTGTGTATGTGTGTGCGGACAGCTCGGGGGCAACAGGCCTTTATACAGTCGCCAACATGATGTTACACTCTGCTGGAGAGAACAGTGATTTTTAAAATATCAGAGAACCGTGAGGGGAGTTTGTGGTCGACAAAGACAGAGAGACAGAGAGCTACAAATCGTTCAGCAAACAAGGTTCACGTCATCCAATAAAACCCGTGTTACAGCTGAAAAGAAATACACACCGACCTCGGGATGCTCTCCAGTGCTTTGAACGAACAACTGCTATTAGAACGCTGAAGCACTTCAGCAAAAAAAAGCCAATTTACTATATATTTGGATTCACAGTCTGCCTAAAGAGATCAGGAAATGAGCAATGTATTGATGGAAGTGTTTAGAGGTTGACTGGATTTCCTTTCAAGCTATTTTGTGTGTGAATTGCTGGGAACAGATTAAAGTTGCATGGCCCCTAATTCAATTACATAATATCCACTGCGTGTAATAACAACACCAGGGCTCTTGACTGTTACCAAATGATTGCACATTATACATGAATTTTTTTTTTTTTGAGCATGCAGGTTAAAGTTTCACATGGTAGTTAAGGTGACAGCTGACTGATACGTGGGTCTAACCCGAGTTGAATACGTAGTGGAAGGTCTGTATTACATACAGTAAGTCTGGTATATGAAGTGTATAGTGTATAAACTATGATACATGCTCTGTCTCACTCCCTCTTCATCTCCTTGCAGTTCTCGTACTCACACACCTGAAGTTACATCCAACTAACTACTACTAGGGCACTGTCGGCAGAACATCAGTATAAGAGACTGTGATGTTTATTACAACGTCAGGAATATCGGCTGCCTTACATTCCACAGACAGCACAGCTCCCTCACTGGAGCAGCAGCTCCAGTCTCTTGGCCTGTCTGTGGCACAGCAGCCTTCAGTGTTGATAGGCTATTACTCGTGATGTGTACTGAATCATATAGTGCTGTGGGCGGGACACTGAGCGAGGTTACAGAGTGATTGACTGACTGCAGACAGAGAGAGTTGGCTGCAAAAGAGCCAACGTAGTGCATTTTTCTATTAATTTACTTTTCAGCCACTGGATATAAAAAAACAAATAATGTCAATTAAAAATAACATGTAAGGGTGCAACCAACTGTGAAAGTTGGTTTCACCAGTGCTACCAGTGGAAGAGGAAGCCTGGAACCCTGCACACCCCGCCATCTTGTGCCCCTTTAACCTCTTTTGCCAGCCATATTTTAGATGTCTAATCTTTCTATCTTGAGAAGCTTGTGATTTCTCTAGTAAAAGCTCTTTGTGAGTGCCTTTTTCCAGACCTTTAAAGTAACAGACCACAACTTTTTTTGGCTGTGCAGCACCCTTTATATCATACAATAATAATCCAACCATAGCCATCAAGTATGAGGGGGCCCATATATTGTGGGAAAAATCCTATACACAGAGAATGCATAACAATTTGAAGTAAACATAAGGACGGAGAAGAAATATACACAATTTCATTCTCCGTATAGTTTCTTTATTATTAGCAACAGTATATTGGTTCAGCATCTATGTTGGCTGATTGCCACACACATGTTTTTAAATCTTTCTGCTGGTATCCCTCACATACCAAAACATCTAAGTTGTCAGTCCATTTCACTTTGTCACACAGCCAAGTTCAAATCAGCGCCCCCTTCCTTCTTTTATCCAGCCAAAATCTCTCATGAATAAAAAATAGGGTAAACTGTATTTCCTTTTCCTTTTAATGAAACAAGGGTCTGGCGAGGAGAGAGCTATCGTCTCTGTAAATTTGGGAGGATCTCCAATGGCACAGATGATGAAGTGGCAATGCAGTTTCAATTTTAATACTGGTGTCACTCCACATGATGCTCATAATACATCACACGGTGGCTGCGTCGCACAATGACAGTGAAGGCTTGGAGTTGTCACATGAAATAAGATCCACGGTTTGAATACAGAGGACCACAGTAATGATCACTTAGACTCTTGATGAATCACTTGAATCTGACTTATTATTAGTCTGCTCTTAATACTCCTCTACAGTGATGTATTTCAACAAATTTGATGCAATTGTATTCACCCAATTTGTGCTTTATCATGGCACTTTCTGAATTCAAAGTAGGGTTTCATACAAGAAAATAATGTTTGTCAGAATGGAAAGGAACAGATCAGGACTGGCCATCTTATTTATCTTATCCCATTATTAAAGCTTGACTGCATTCACTATACTACACATCTGTTCACAGAGGAGAAATCTACATGAACGAGTCAATCAGGCCTAAAACCCTGCAGCATATCCAAACATTATCAGCCCATTAAATGGCTGTTATCAGCTGTCATGGGAAGCATAGAGTTGAGGTACTATGGCCGTACTGTATTTACATTTATTAAGTCCGCGTAGGGAGGAGGTTGGGTTGGATGAATGGGTAAGGAGACTGCTTTTCAAGTCCCATTTGAAACCAAAAGTATCACAACTTTATGTAACATATTTTTTAAAGGTTTTCCAATTTTGTTTTTTTTAGGTATATTACAGCAACGACCATTGTCTTCCAGTTTGAGTACTTGTTACACTTGCTAAGCCTTAATTTACTTGTGACTTGACACACAATGCACTTTCATCTTTGTCTTCTTAGGGTAAAGAGTTGTTCAGGATGTAGAGGTAAAGTGTGCTGCTTGAGGATACTTGTGTTGGTGTTGACATTAAAACTCAGGTCCTCTCATTAAAGGGAAAGCCCCACCCAGCATCACTCAGTGACTCACATGACTCTGGTGACCACAGCTATAGCACAGACAGATGAAACATAAAGTAAGATAGTAAGAAGTCAGCTTACCTTGTTTCCAGAGGCACATTGCTACCCAGCACCCAGCTGTCTTGCAGCGGGACGCTCTCGGGGGGCGTGGTCTGCAGCTCGGCTGGTGATTGGCCGGCCACAGGGGCCGGGCTTCCAGTAGGAGGGGTTAGCTGCCGCGTTGAATTCAGTGATTGGCCAGCGTGGTGCGTGGAGCCCAGGGATTGGTTGAGAGCGGTTATTGAGGGCTGCTGGCGGTGAGGGGGAGGTACCGGAGGCAGGACGGAGCCGTGGTGATTGGATGGTTGCTCTGTCAACAATAAAGAGGAAGCATGTTTAGAGGGATGCTTGTCTTTGTACTGCTTTATAACACTTAAATCTATCCTCATCCTGTACAGAACTGTGGGGTGAAAATATTGTTAAAAGAAAATTGCCAAAGAATGCCAACCAACAGACAGGAGGCAATTCTTTGCTTGTCAACTCAACCGTGCCTGCCTCTCACATTGTCAGGTTTGCAGTATTTTGCAGTTTTTTACTTTGAGTGTTGTTGCAGAGCTGTCTTTGATAACTGTGCTGTTTAGCATTTGTTTCAGGGAGAGGATGGGTTTGGTCCTTGAGGACCTGTCCCCTCCAATCATGAATAGACATCTGCATAGTTAACGGGAGAAACTCCATCCCTTCAGATTACATATCATCATCCAATCAAACACAATGTATCATCTCTAAGGAAAAATAATTGTCGGCACCTCAACTGCAGAAAGAGAGAAACAGGCTATCACAAACTGTTCATCAAAGTAAATATGAATTCCTGTCAAGCAGTAATTGGCACAAATCTAACTAAGGTGCCTGTAGCTGTTCAACCTGTTGAGACGATACCGGTGATTCTTCTTAGAGTCAGACAGCCCCTCTAAATAGATCAGCCCTGAGGCTACAGATGGACAGATTGAAGACGTTGAGGGAGATCAATGGCAGAATATTACTTTTTATGAGGACAGCCATGAAATTAACTGTTAAAAGTAAGAAAATGTTCTGACATTCGCATACATATAGCGTTCTGTGTGTGTACTGGGCAGACTTTGTGTGTGTGTCCCTCTGAAATTATTATGTTTGAGTGGTTGTTCGTAAAAGTGAATACATGTCTCTTAACAGACTGCAAACCTTTGCCATTGCTAATGCAAATTTAAACAGGATTTAGAGGAAAACCGCAAAGTTCACACACAGCGTCACCCAGTCCTTTCATTTCCTTTGTGTTATATTCCAGCTGAGTCCCGAGGTGCCATTCCCCGGAGCAAACGACCACTTGCAGAGTCAGGTATTCAGTATCGCGTCTTTCTCGTTTATATGTCGGAAGAGATTTAAATCAAATGTATCATCATGATGAAGAAATAATTCTCCTCTCTCTGCCGACAAACACTTGTTGAATATTGATGCCATGTTGTTCATTTTCAATATCATCTGAGACAAATCTATGAGAAGCTTGCAGCTGTCAAATTCAACATTTACTGACTGTGGGCTTGGATGTTAACCACTATGTAAATTTTCTTGCAGTGTATGGGCCGGTCAAGGCTGGTGAGAATTGTAACCCAACGCTGCGTTCAGCTCAGCCAGGATGAATACTGATCGGTGATTGGCCTTCACAAAACCCTGCTTCGTTTTTGTAAAAATATTTGTTCAAAGTTGACCTGGCTTCAACTTTTCCCTGCTGTTTTTTTTCCCAGTGCTTTTTGGCTCCTTTTCTGTCCTTAGGGTGCTCTGAAGGAAATGAATGGCAATGCTGGTATTTGATTTGCATAAAGAGCATCACGTCTCCATTTCCCAGCCCTGCTGTTATTCATTCTCCACTGCCCTCACTGGAGAAAATAGAAAGCAAAGAGAGAAAAGGAGGGATATGTGCAGGAGCAGTAGGGTGGGCGAGGGAGGGCTTTTTGTTTGTGGGGGGAAGTACTCACTTTCTCCCTCTCCCTCTATGTCTCTCTCACTCTTTCGCTTTCTCTCCATATGCTGTTTTGCCGGCTTAGTAATTGCTCCACTTATGCAAACCTTCAAGGCTAAATGCTGAAAGTCACACACACACACTAACACACACACGCAAAGTCAGGATTTCTGGATGAGTGTTCAGGCATCATTAACAAGCCACATCTGTGTGTCATCACTGCAAATGTAAATCTAAACACCTTTTATTCACTCAGATGGTGAAAAGCAACACACACACACACACACTACTCTGGGTTTGCCTAATAAAAAATCTCAATGAGAGGGAGGCAGGGATATTTATCACTTTGGCTGACAGACAAAGAGCTACCTTGGTGCAGCAGATTGATAAAGCCTAATATCAGAATGTGTATTCTTTCCCCCCTAAAAAATCAGGCAAACATTCAGGCAAAAGCGAAGGCATGTATGAACCAACTCATTTAACGAGTGTATGCTTAAGTTGTGATTTTTTTTAAAGGTTTAGTGTGTAGGATGTAGGGGGATATAATGTCAGATATGGAATATAATATAATACATTTTCTTTAGTGTATAATCACCTGAAAATAAGAATCTTTGTGTTTTCGTTACCTTAGAATGAGCTGTTTATATTTACATCGGGAGTGGGTCCTTGTCCACGGACACAGGCATGTTGCACCGCCATGTTTCTTGAGTAGCTGCCCCCAAAACTGACAATCCAAACAGCTCTACATAGGGCCATATATGTTTTGCATCAGCCACCTTAGTTAGCAGCACCTGCACAATGACTTTTTAATGTGAAACTGCTTTACTCAGTGTTTTTATTGGTTTACATCATCAGGGTCATTTGCTTTGGAGAAGAGACCTCGGCAGGTAATTTGACTTTAGTAAAAACCTTCTGAATATCGACACAAACATGTTGACATCATCAATGCAAGACAGGTGTGTGTGTTTCCTCCGCTAAAATGGCTCCTGAATCTAAGCCTTTAAAATCAGAAACAAACACTTTTTCGTCTGATTGAGTGCATCTTACGACATCGTTAGTGTACGCGTCTGGAAACCGCTTCAACGCAGCTTTTTTCCGCTGACTGGAAGCGAGAGATCAGCGGCGTCTGTGTACCTGCCCACCCGCAACGTGAGCCTGGAAGTTGGCTGAAAGATAAAATATCTAAATCTTACACATTAGCAGGTGCTAGGCTAACGGGACGTCTCAGACATGCCAAACAGCTTTGGAGAAACACTGATGTGTTATGCGATATTGCTTTCTTCAGTATTTTTACCAGTTTCAATAACCAGGCCTATTTGTTTCGATGAGAAAAAGACCTCTGCAGATAATTTGGATCCCAGCAAAAAAAAAGACCTGAACACTGAAGGAATTCCAACCAGGAGAGTTGGTTGAAATCAGTAATCCTCACAGCTAGATGTCACAAAGTCCTCTTCAATATTCCACACTGTTCCTTTAAAACATTTTCATGTTCAGAAAACAGGAAAATGCAGTGAGAAAAAAAGGAATTCACACCAATTGAATGACCTTTAGATACAAATGGCAGTATTCAAGTATTTTATCTAAGCGTTTCGTCATCAGAGCTCCTCACAAAGCTGCTGAGAGCAGCTTTTACTGAGAAATAAGACCCACATTGCTAGGGATGAAGTTGTTTCACTCGGCCCACAGTGAAAGGTTGGTCTGAGAACAGTTTTTAAGAGTGTCCATGAGCCATATTAATGTTAGGAAAGAAAACCTAATTAAAAACTGGACCAAATGCCCTATCTAGCAGTGTAACAAAAGGGAAAAATTATTTGTCTGTGCTCCGTGATTCGGATCCACTCCAGAGTGTAACAGGTTCTTTCCTGACCCATGCAACACCCTTCCACCAAGAGGAGGAAGTTTTTTTCCAGCAGTTTTTTCATAATCCTGCTGAGAAACGGACAAACAAACCAAACTGAAAACATCCTCCTTGGTGAAGGTAAAAATCAAATGGCCAGCATGCTGTGCGTTTCCATGTTGTACTGTAACTGATATCCTGGTTTTGTGTGGATGTGAAGAGTCACAGCCTGCAGGGACAGCTACTGTGCCCCAGCAAGTGACATCCAACTGGGACTTGATGCCTCTCAAACAGCAGCCTCAAGCAGCTTTCCAGAAAAATACAGGAGTCATCAGTTCAGCCTGGACACTGACAGTGACAAGTATTTTCTGGCTGCCACCAAAATCACCTGTGTGTTGACACTGTGACATTTTTTTCTGCTTGGTAAAGATGTCATCGTCTTTTGATGACGCTGTTACCTGGACCTGCATCACATGTGTGACATCTACACACAGTCCAGCCCAGTGATGTCCACTAAGCCAGCGTTTTCTGTGTAATGTGAGAGTAAAGGGACTGCATTCATGTGTTTCTTCAGCTGACGACATTTTGTTTCATAAATTTCTCTTAATAAAACCTAGAGGTGTTAAGAAATAGAGCTGATACAGGCATTATTTTTAGGATTCCCCCCACATCAGCCAGTAAAGAGCTACTCATAGCCTTGAGATGTTTTGTGAAAATGGCCCCAGAAGTGTTACATAAATCATTCATCCTCATTTGCCGAAAACATTGGCGTGGTGTCTAAACAGTCTCTTGCCTGATTTGTATCCAAGATCTTCCTCTAGTGTCAAGTCAGCCATTTGTCACGGTTCCCACAGTCATTGCTCATGTAATCTCTTTCATGGCTGTCAATTTAGTTATTGATAACATGTGCAGGTACAGTTACCACAGGAGCTCAAATAATTATCTGTCTGATACGTGGAGGAGAAATTGATCTGCAGTAAATTCTGACCTGCACATGTTGAGGATAAAGTCAATAAATCATTCATGGGCAATTAAATTGCAACATCAAGAGTGTCATGGTAACAGATTCATCTTTTCCAGTCGAAGATGAAAGTTATGTGACTTGCACTCAGGCAACCTGTGGTTCTTTGGTTCTACCCACTGAACCCACTAACATGGTTATTAAAATAGTTTCTTCCTCCCCTGCATCACTGCCAGGGAAGAAAATATTTGTGTGAGTGAAACTTAGGTCTGTGAGACAACTGGACTTCACTTGGTGTACATACAAACTGACTCTTAGTTTCATGCATTCATTTATTTTCGTAAATGCTTATCCTGTTAGGGGTCGTGGGGGGGCTGGAGCCTATCCCAGCTGACATTGGACGAGAGGCAGGGTACACTCTGGACACGTCGCCAGATTATTGCAGGGCTGACACATAGAGACAGACAACCATTCACGCTCACATTCACACCTACAGCCAATTTAGAGTCACCAATAAACCTGCATGTCTTTGGACTGTGGGAGGAAGCTGGAGTACCCAGAGAAAACCCACGCTGACATTGTGAGAACATGCACAGAAGGGCTCCCCACCCCGGGGTTCAAACCCCCACCCTGAGTTCGAACCAGGAACCCTCTCACTGTGAGGCGACAATGCTAACCACTGCACCATTGTGCCAATCAGTTTCATATATTGGCAAACTAATATAAGACAGACACAGTGTAAGTAAGTTGGGTTCAATTTGCAAATCAGAAAATAAGGCAGACTATTGTCTATTGCACTCCAGTCCCAATTCCTACAATAAACAATTAGGTAACAAACATGCACACACACACACACACACACACACACACACACACACACACACACACACACACACACACACACACACACACACACACACACATACAGACAAATCCCCACTTTTCTTTAATACACATTGGATTTTTCAGAGTCTCTGGAGTGTGTGTCTCATTTCAGCAGAATAAAAAATAAAATAAAATCCAGATCCAGAAAAAAGATAAGAGCCAGACAGAGCGAAGGGGAGAGGGCAGCAGACCCTGAACAGGACAGGTAAAAGTATGCAAATCAATGAGGAGAACAATGAGATCAGTGGAGTGAAAAGAGATGAAATTGTTGGTTGAGGAAAGCCAGTTTCTTTCATGTGTGTGGGAGGTTTTATTTTCTCCACACAGTGCATTATAAAATACTTGCACTGGAAATCTGCCTTTACCATGGGCATGAGCATTTACCATCCAAGTAGAGGTCACTATGTGCTTTACAAAGAGTAGCCTAGAACTCAGGGGAGGTAATAGTTGGATCTACAGCAAATGAATAAATGATCTCATAGCAAGAATGCAAGCTTTATTAATCAATGAAGTTCCAAAAAGAAAAACAAAACAAACAAAATGGTTTCTTACATTTATCCATGGTACTGATTCCAGCGTAAATACTATCAAATATGTAAACAACTGTTATAAAGTCAAGACTCTTGTGAACAGACTGCTGCAAACCATCACTTCTTCAACTTCTTCCACACCACCAACAAACAAACAGTTACAACTCACTAATGAAGCCTCACTGTTATCCACTGATCAATAATATTCTCACAAACATGTTCCTGACACATTAGCAAAGGTCTCAACAGTCCAAATGCAGCAAAAGATTTTGTCCAAACATATTTTTACATCCATAATTAACCACTGACTACCATTGCATCATTTAAGACGTTCTAATCTCGCCAGGCAATCTTGATAACTCTCCTTACATGAAAATATAATGCCAAAGCGTTGCACCAAAATGGCTGCTGTGCTCTAACATTTTGACTGACACCTCACTTCACCCAATAGGAGCTTCCATGGTCCCTCCACAGCTTACAATAGCCAATGAGAGCCTCTGTTGGAAGGAAGGGCCTGCCCTCAACTTTGGGAGCCAGCCAGCAAGAGGTTGTGCCAATGACTGAGGCTACGTATAGCCAGTGAAATTCTGAACACAGCGATATGCAGCTTGAGTAGCTTTTTTTTTTGGACTTCAGCGTGTTATTTTCCAGAAGAAAGCATGTATGCTTGTACTCAAGTGTTTCAAGAACAGCTTTCTACTTTCTATTTACGTTGGGTACGCCTTGAATAGGCATTTCACATAAATTTTACAGGCATGGTTAAAAGGTTAAAGAGCCTTTGCAAATAAATATGTTATATTTAGATGACATATTCCCTATAATATCATCCAGCAAAAGCAATATGTCATAATCACAGCAGGGCTACATTCATCAAGATTTGGGTGTGTGAAATCTATGCTTCTAAAATTAATTTGAAACAAAACAAAAAACTTTCTTATCATTTCTCTGTCAGATAAGCAATACAGAATGTTTCTTTTACATTAATCAAATGCTGCTTTATCTTAAAATTACAACTTTGTAAACTCTCTTTGGCAGCGTGCCTTTTGTCTTTGTACAGCTTTGAACAATAGACAACTGGAGCAGATACTGTTAATGCGCCCAGATAGTCATGGCACACACACGTGCGCACACACATGCACACACACACACACACACACACACACACACACACACACACACACACACACACACAAAAGCACACACGTACACCCAGGTCACTTCCACCAAGATTAATTTTGAACAAAATCCATTACTAGAACGTATTTGGTCAAATGAGCTTTTAAAATTAATTCCAACTCCCTCAGTCAAAGTAAAAAATCCATGCACAATCAGTGCTGAGAGAGGCTGCAGCCTTGTGCGTCAGCTCCCAAAACAAATCACAGTGTGGAGAAAAATAATGGACCCAACTACTTTACGGCTCCAATTTCCTGATTATAAAACACAAGTATCTGTCAGGCATCTCATTTATTAAACATGAGTTTTAAATGGCGTTTAGTCTTTGAAAGCCATTACTGTGATATATTCTTTTTTCTTTTGAGTGAGGCCGCTGATAGTGAAGGGTTCAGTGTTTCACTCAGACATTTTGTCGCATGACAGAGGACGTTAAATAACTGAACACTGGTGATAAACATAATAAGTCAATGCGTTTACATGGACGTGAATTACCTGTTTATGATCGGATTTTTGAAGCATCCCATTTATTTGTTTGAGCATGTAAAGACCATATACTGTTTATGAGAATCCCGAATATGCTAGCTAGAGTACTCCAGAGACACAGGGATGAATATGATAATATATCATAACTGGGATAAGCCTGTAAAATGAGTTACTCATGTCCATGTAATCACACTCAAACATAACTAACCATATCACAACATATTCATACTTCTGTAAGATTTAAAATGTCTCATTAAGTTTAGGTAAATGACAGGACAAAAATATTGATAAATGTATTGATATGGGAATTTATCGTTTATGTATGTATTTTAAGTCCTTACAACAATTTAGCTCTAAAACTGTTCCACTTTCTGGCAGTTCGGCCTTTTGCCAGTTTGTGGCAATTTGACTTTGACACGATGGCACATGTGGACATGGACACATTGCAGCCAATGTGTGGGTGTTAGATGCACTAATCTAAGGCTCTGTGCACTTTTTTATACATTGTTTCCGAGGAGTAGATTTTACTGGGTGCACAGGGGACACGTCCGCCACAGTATTTAGAACACGTGCTCATCTGTTCACCCCAATAAAAACATGAAAGTAACAGAGGACTTTTATGTCAGTGAACTGCTAGAACGTGACTCGTAGATGCAAAATTGCCTCCGGTAAATAAGGGGGTTGGTGTATGTAACTTCAAAAGCAATGGCTGCAATCTGGCATAAAATGGAAAGAAGATGGAGCAATCATGCATGGTGGGATCGTGCATCAGGAAGGAGCATGACATTTCCACCATAAATTGACGGAGAAAAGGCACAAACTGCTGCATAAAAATTAACCAGGATGCAGAGAATGAAGTGTGTGATGCTCAAAATGTGTTGGGGGATGACTCCCAGGTCCCCTGCTTATTAAGCCCCCCCCCCAACCCCCCAGTCTGTCTCTCCCAAACCCCAAAATTATGTCATCTAATGTCTTGTTTCATACTCACGTCAAAGGGTTTTAGTTCACCGTCATGGGAGAGTGTGTAAAGCTGCCAATATTTTGGGGTACTTTTATAGTACTCTTCTATGAAAAATGACTCAAACCGATTAGTCGACTACTAAAATAGTCACAGATTATTTTAATAGTCGATTAGTCATCGATTAGTCGACTAATCATTGCAGCCCTAGTTCCCACCACTACCAACCGGCACCATCAATTTCCTTCTTGGTGAAAATAAAAGGTAAATGTCAGATCTATTGGCCGTGACTATCTGTACGAGTCTCAATCAGCATAGATGGCGCTTGGCGCTTGAGTCAACCAGCTGTCAATCCTGTCGTCCTGCATATGAAGAAAGGAAGCACATCCTCTACTGTATGTACATCGACAGCTACCAGTCACATTCTCTCTAATGCTGCAGGGAAATCATGACTAAATGGACACCGATCAGAAACATCCCTTACAAGTGTTTTTGAATGAACCAGTTATCTATTTTTTGGAAGTATTCTTCTTCTTGTGATCTAAATTAGCGTTATCTTCCGAGCCAGTACTCTCATTCCACCTGAAGGTGTCTTGGAACAGATGATTACCGGCACTCTTTTATATGTCAGTCATGCAAAAATGACGTCCCACTGGGAGAAAAACATTATCTGAATATGAGATGATTATCTAACTGTGGTGTCCTGTGGTTGCTCTGTAGGCACTCTGCCTTTGGTCATAGGCTTACCACAGCACACCAGTGCCAAAATCAGATGGTCTAGCAGTCCCTCTTATTGCTTAATTACATCCCAGAGGGACTTTGCTGTACGCTTGAACTGGCAAGTAAAGAAATATACTATGCGATGAGCTGACAGGAAATATGAGACAGAAGGAATTAAAAGAAAAAGAAAGCCTCAGTGATGTTGGACACCACGCTTCTATGATCCTCCTGGAACTGCTCTGTGTACACAGTCACCGTACTGTAGTTACAGTGCGGCAGGACAAATGTTTGTAGCAAATGTGTGAACCCTGAGGCATGATTTTACCCCAGAATGTTTGTGTGTGTGACTATAGTTAACACACACGCATAGAGTTCTCCATCAGTGTGATGGAGTGATGTGTGCACAGTAAATTGCCATCTCAGTGGAGCAGTGAGGTGAGGTGTGGTTGAGGGAAGAGGTTATTTGTCAAAGGCAGATCGCTGACAAGCTTCACTATGACTCCCTGCCTCCGTGTATGTATGTCTATAAGTCGATCGCTCTCTTTGTTCTCGCACAGCACTTATTCTCTTTCTGCATCTCTACCTTCATTCTTTCTTTCTCACTATCTCATGAACCGAGTCGAAAGTTATACATTTCCCTTGTCAGTGTTTCCAGGGTTTTCTTTTATTTTGTTTGGTCTCAGCTCAGAATTTGGTGTACACTAAAAAAAAAGCAGCTCTCTTTTCTAAAAAGATCATTTACAACACAATCCGTGTGTGATGTACAGTCTTTGGAGTATAGAGCCACAGGGAACTTCTAAAAAAGGGGAAAAAGTTTTGAAAAGTTTTGCTTTGATTTTTTGCTGTTTATAAGATAGCATTTTTTTCAGTAGTTTCTTTGGTGCGTGACATAACAGATCCTGAATAACTCGTGGGTGTAGACAAGAGAGAAAACATGACAAGCAGCAGCAAAAGTACAGAGTAAATAAGTAATGAAGTGAAATCGAGAAGAAAATATGTAAGTGTATCAACCACTAATTAATACAAAAGTACTTAAATAAGGAGTTCTTTAAAATATCAAAGTTGAAAATATCATATTAGAGAGAGAAAAGAAATGACTAATGGTGACAATAAACACATAGGACGATATAGGAAGGAGGGCCAATCGAAGCTCAGGTCAGGGTTGGTGTTAAACTGCATCTTTGTTGATAGAAAATTGAACAAGGAGAGAAGAAAAGAGGGTACAGAAAGAACAGGAGGTGACACAAGAAGTCAATTAAAAGTTTCAGAAGCATCAAAGGAGTTTAGACGAGGTGGATAGAGAACAACATGGACTGAAAGGAAGCAAAGCAAGAGGCAATGGCAGGAAGAAAGACAAAGGGAAAGACAGAGAGGGCAGGAATGAGAAATTTTGAGGGAGAAAAAAAAGAAACAAGAAGAGAGAACAGATCCCGGTAAAAGTAAAAGGCTCATCGACATAGTGAAAGAGGTCACTAGAAGAGTTAGGACTCGTGGCTCTTGAAGCGTGAAAACTCATTCCACCTCTGGACTCCCAGCAAGGTGAGGGGAGCGAGGAAGGCCTCCATCCCCAGCCACGGGCGGCCTTTGTGGGGCATGTAGGTGGAGAGTGCCCCTCTCTGCTCAATGACCCACACCAGAGAAAGAAAAAACAGAGGGAAAGAGAAACAGAGGGCTGCAGAGATGTTCTGAAGGTGGGATACTTCTATCGAGACAGGCTTTGTGTTATACTGCAACAAAGATCAAGGATATATCTCACCATGTCTCTGTTATTTTACTTCAGATGTTTTTAGCCAGTGCCAAATTACACAGAGGGCAGGCTGTGCTGTACACTGACTGTTTGAGGAGGGAAAACTCTGTGTGAGAGGTTCACAGTTTTGCACCATAAATAAAGTCTAGCATTGAGACAAAAATGTAATGATGTCATCACTAACAGCATGAATTCTTATGTACACAAAACCCAAAGTGACAGATAGTAAAGGTAAAAAAAAAAGTGCTTTTCTGTATACTGGACAGAGAGCACATGCTAATCCACACACACTGACACACTGCCAAACAATCAATGTGCTCAATAAAAAGGTCGCTCTGGTAAAAGGTGAGGTAAAAGTACAGAGACAGCAGATGAATTCTGGGGAGCACTCTTTATAGTCCAGACTTTAAGAGAAATGAACTGCCATGGATTTTGTCTGACCTTTCTGAGAGGATTCCTCTTATAAAAACACTCAGACTCATCTTTTTCATGAGGCCTAATGCTCCATACCAGCACAACATAACATAAAGATGCTTTTACAACCTCTGGCTGCATCAGATGTGATAACATGAAGTTCCTTTGCTTCCCTGGATTTGTTGTTTGTTTACAAGGATTTACTGTAAAGGTGACTATGGCAACCTTGTCTCCTTAAAGCATACAGCATTATCCAATATGTTTCTAAATAATAATAAACAATATTTAACATGGGCGGCACGGTGGTGTGGTGGTTAGCACTGTCGCCTCACAGCAAGAGGGCTGCCGGTTCGATCCCGGGTGTGGGAGCCCTTCTGTGCGGAGTTTGCATGTTCCCGTGTCAGCGTGGGTTCTCTCCGGGCACTCCGGCTTCCTCCCACAGTCCAAAGACATGCAGATTGGGGATTAGGTTAATTGATAACTCTAAATTGTCCGTAGGTGTGAATGTGAGCGTGAGTGGTTGTCTGTCTCTATGTGTCAGCCCTGCGATAGTCTGGCGACCTGTCCAGGGCTCTCGCCTGATGTCAGCTGGGATAGGCTCCAGCCCCCCCCGCGACCCTCAAGAGGATGAAGCGGTTAGAAGATGAATGAATGGATGAATGAATGAATATTTAACATCATAAGGCAAGAGTCTAAGCAGCATCAACCTAATAACACATTATAGGCAGGAGGCAAACCCAAGCCTCTGGTGTCAATGTCTTATGCTTTGCATGTTCAATCCATTCATATCTTTCCCCTTTGAGTTCTGTGTAGTATGACCATCTTTTGCCAACTGGAAAAAAAACAGTTGCCAGCAAATGTAGCTGAGGCAGTAAATTAGTATAGAGTATAGAAAAGTTTTTTTCCAGTAGTGCAGAATAGATCTTTGTTGCACATATTAAATACTAACACTATTTTGAATTGTCGACCCAAGCGCCAGGAAAAATGTTGGCATTGTACGTTTCTGCAAACCACAAATACGTTACATTTGCACATTATTATGAAGTAGATATGTTGAAACTTCATGTTTTGACAACCCTGAGGTTGATGTGTGGTTAGGTTTAGGCAGTAAAAACAATCAGTTATGGTTCAGAAAAGATTATGTTTTGGCTTAAAATACCTGGTTTCGGGGACACAATCCCTGCAGAAAAGACAGAGACAAGTTCCTAAAAAAACACCCATGTTTGGGGGCTAGAATACAGATGAAAACAGCAATTACTTGCTAAAAAAACAACCAGTTTTGTTGTTAGTTGGTGTGCAGTGGTTTGCAGCTTGACAGGCGTCTCGCCTTGGTGATATGCCATCAACCGTCCCTTTCACAAGACGTCAGGTCTTGTGGTGCTGCTGGCCTATTGGCCTGTTGGTCACAACACCGCAGAGAAAGTGTGATGCAGCATTCAGAAGACAGGAACACTCTCTCTAAAAAATATTACAAAGAGTGGACTGTGGATAGTCTTCTTTTATATGACTGTTTAAAACAACCTCTGTGTTTCACTTGTGTTTACTGTACAAGGTGCGGTACATTTTGTTATTGTACTTTATTTTTATTTATCTTTTAATGTATTTTTGTATTGTTTCTCATCTTTCTGCCAGTTTACCTAACTCAGTGCACTTTGACCACTATGAGCTATAGTCTACCTATGAGAGGTACCTTACAACTGAACCATATTATTATTAATACAAACAGTGCATAGGGAGAGCAACATGACCTGGAAAGGGGCAAGAAAACAAAGGATTGAACTGGTGGGGAAACTCCCTGAGAGCTACAAGACCCTTCAATACCTTCATTGTCAGCTGGGTGAATTGCAAAACCTGAATTGATTACGTGAAAGTACTGTGTGTATCTAGCACACGGAGACCAGCTCTGAACCTTTAGCTAAGAATTTCGACTGGCACTTAGGTCATCTGCAGATGAGCTAAAACACAGATGTTTGTTTCCAGATGAGGCTAGAAATATCAGACTGTGTATGACAGTGGTAATAACCAGAAATTAATGCTGAGGCTGTGTGGAAAAGTCAGTGACGTTGTGTGCCCCAGACTGGTTTAAAATTAAAAAATGTCTTAAGTCATATTTCTGCTATTTACCCAACAGAAACAAAGCAAAGTCTCGTCTGTCAATGGAATATTAAGCAAATATAAGACTTCTTTTTCTGAATTTTAACACAATTGAAGCAAGTTCAACTTTTTTTTATAACAAATTCATACATAATTTGACCTTTTAGGTAGGAGAATTAAGAGCAAGCTCTTGGCCCAATTTGGACTAAGTTAACATCAGAGAAATTAATGTTTGGAGCACTGGGCTAGAGAAACAATGCAGTAAATGAGGAGCCTTAAAAAGATGAAGATGAAACGGTATTTGAAAAGTATCCAGCTTAAGTATCATGACAAATTTCCATGTGAAACAGGATATGGAGGACGGCTATAATGTTGGGAGGAATTTGATTTGATGGTTGAAAAGTGGCGTAACGCTGACAGGATAGCAGTCAGGTAGAAAGAGATGAAGTCCATCATATACTCAACGTAACATTAGCTGCTGAAAAAATGCCTTGCCTGTTATCTGGAGCTGCCACAGATAGCACTTCCCTCAAAGTGAATACATTTTACCCAGAAGGCCGTAACCAGCATATTTCTGGGAAATGAAGACACACCGACATAGCATGATGTTGCTAGCTAGCTAACTTAAACTTAGCTCTGTGCGGCTAAAAGCTGCAGATTGATTGATGGGTGGATGTCCTGATATCCTTGGTAGACATTGGTTGGTACTAGCTCAAGTAAGCACAAGTCATATTCAGTTTTAATGGAAGAAAACATGATTGGATTTTGACATAAGAGGGTTAAAAAAATATTTTTCATTTCATCTTCACTTTAAATGTTTAGTAATACAAAGTTGTGCATGTGTGTGTGTTATGGTGGCGCCCTTTCTCCCCACTTCTCCCCACTAGCTCCTGTTCCTGAATTCCTGTGCTGTAAAATTGGTGTTTGCATGGCTGCTGCAACTGACAATACACATCCCCTTTTAAAGAGAAAGAGACGGAAAGAGAAAGAGGGAGGGGGGGAAGGAGTGAGGGGAAGGACAAGAGTGAAGACCCAGAGAAAGAAACAAAAAGTGACATGTGTGAAGGTATTAGGGCAAAGTGAAAGAGCAGGGGAAAGGAAGAGAAAGCATGAAATGAAAACATGAGATGCAGCAAAGAAGGGCAGAGCGTGAGAGGGGAATGGTAGCAAGTCACAGTGTTTCGACAACAACAGGTCAGCCCAGACCGACAGTCAGTACTCAGAGACCATTTTAACGGCAGCGTTAGCATCATAGTAATCCTCTTAGACACAAGCAGCCCTGGGAAGGGATTTCACTACATGTAATTAAAGGAGTCACTTAAGCTACACTAGTGTACATTTTGTTGTAAAAAGAAAGTGGAGCCACATTTCAAAGTATTTACCTAAATGAATCTCTGGTGCTGTTATAGACATTGCTGATATCTTTTCCACACAGGAATCAGTTCAAAGTGATTTTTTTTTTTTTTAACCATGACCTCTTTCCAAAAACTCTCAAAATGAGGAAGTATGACAAGAAAGGAAAGTGATATCACACGGACAACGAGAGAAGACATCCAGGAAACACTGCCCTAGAAGCTGGCCTGTTCATCTTCTAAAAATGACAAATCACAAACTACTGCAAATTTCAACGACATAAAAAAATAAATGAATAAAAAGTGTGCTCCCCATTAACTCCCCAACCGTATCTTTCTGTAAACCACAATATTCCTTTGCATAATTAAAAAATACTAAAACTTAGACACTCTACTGATAAAATAACTAATTTCCTCATTAAAATATTAGCAATATTTTAATCTGGGCTGATTGTATTTTAGTTGCAGCATGATAAGCATGCCTCCAGCGCAGAAATGATGGCTCCTTTCAACTGGGTGGGTCCCCAAAACCATAACAAACAAGCTAAGCTAAAGTTGATATCAATTTTATACAAACTGAGTCAAATTTTAATGCTGTTTGTAGCCTATAATGACTTATGCATAAGAAAAATAGCGTAGAGGTCACCTTTCTAGGCAGTTACACTTTGTCCTTTTAGAAATGAAATTCAATATAGTGTCTCCTCTACAGCAAAGTGTGAGTGAATCCTTTCAAAGACAGCTGGACCAATAACAGCTGAACCTCTCCGCTATGTCTTTCTCTCATACTACAACACAGAGCATGAGTTGATTCATACCAGTACAAAGGCTTCATGGGTAATATACTTCTCAACACAATCTGAAAACTGTTACCTCTGGTTTACAGGCACACATTATTTAGTTTTAATCTGAAAAAGACGATATTCCCATTAAGCTGTTTACATGGCTAATGAAAATGAATATTCCACTAATACTCCTGTTTACACGCAGCCGTGCACACTCCAATTAAGGTGCTTTAACGTGCTGTTTGACACATCAAAATATGGAACAGTGTAACCCTGGGGGTGTTGTGTCATTTTGTGTCTTTGTGTCAAAATAGGATTGTTTCAAAGTTTAGGTGGCAGACTTGTTGGTACAAATAAACACAGCCTTCCTCTTTCATTCCTACAACCACCCTCTTGAAAAAGTCGGCATTGCAATATTTGTGCATATCCAAAAAAATTGCTGATATTGAAGTCTTTCATAATGTTTATAAGGGTGTGTTTCTTCTTCCAACCAGAAATGTGGGCTTTTCTCTCTGGACATGCATCTCTACTCCAGCCATGCCAACTGTTGGAGTTGGTTTGTGTACAAAGTATCCATGACAACGCACGGCGCCGACCATAAACAGGGAACAGGCTGCGTGTCACAAAGCTTGGTAAAGTGAGAGGCATATTTTGAATGTGTTGTATACATGTCCAAAGGATGCTCCTAAAACTAGAATAATACTGGCATTTCCCACATCTTAAATGTCCAGCGTGTAGGATTTAGTGGCACGTAGCAGTCAGGTTGCAGAACTGAATCTTCTTTATGCCTGTAAGACAGCTACGGTGGCAGACGCAAATACGGTAATAGTCCTATGTAAAGCCAGTGTTTGATTTGTCCCTTCTGTTCTGTAAAACGACAAAAACAAGTGAAAGAGAACCACTTCTTATGTAGATATAAACAACTCATTCTAAGGGAACAAAAACACAATGATTATCATTGTAAGGTAATTATAACCTAATGAATACATACTTATGAATATTGTATTAATTTCCAACACATTCTCACTCCAACCTCATCACACATTTACGTTTGGTCATGGACTTTCCACGCCGATATATAATGTGCAAGGTACCATGTGTGCATTGGTTATTGACGTTCTGGGACACACCGTGTGTGTCTGCCTGTTACATGCATTGTCTTCTTTTAAAATACACTTCTGATTTCATAGCAAATTTTCTGTTTACATACAGTCTCTTTCAAAATAAACATACTGTGTCAGTGTGACACTGCAAATTGATGGTTTTTTTTCCTTCAACAACAAAACCATGTGGTTGGGTTTAGGAAAAAAGAACAGGGTTTGGCTCTCCCAGGTGAAAGATGGTGTTTGTTGGACCCACTGTCCCACCCGCACTTTCACTGCCTTATTTTTGTTCTTACACTGCCTGCGTTTCCCCCTGACGCTGCCGGGCGTTATAAAACTATAACGGCGCCCGGCCACGTATCATGCTAATGTTAAAGGATGGCTTTTGCCGTTGGTGTCTGACACTGCAGCAAGTCACTGCCAAGGTGCCGGATTTCAACAAATTCGGAGTGAGACCGGGTTGACATTTCTGCCAATAGATGCCCCTAAATCTTACACACTTGCCCTTAAAACAGAAAATGCTACATCTGAAAAAAAAAAAAGGACTAATTCGGAATATGCTGTTTACACGAATCGTATCAAATTCGGAACATCAACATATTTGGAATAACAGTGGAATATAAGTATGCGTGTAAGTGTAGTCATTTGTAAACAGTGTTTAATAAAAGTGTTGCCTTGGATATGTATTTTGTGTTGAGCAGAACAATATCCATATCTAATTAAACTCAAAGTGCAAATACAAAACAGCAGAAAATCAGAATTATCTCCTTGCATAGCAACTTTTGTCTGTCTGTCATGTCCTATTGTCACCATGTAGAGGTGATGGACAAAGAAGGTGAATGAATGAGGTCATGTCTGGCGACCAGTGGCCTGGTACTACAGACAAAAAAGTAGGTATAGTCTAAATCTAAAGTATCAGCTGAGCTTCGATGCCAGTATATACAGTGCTGGCTCTTTTCAGATAGAGACAGGCTGGAATGGCATTTTTAAGTTGGATTCCAGTAATATTTTGGGGGAAAATAATATTTACAGAAACTAATGTTCCAGCTGACTTTGGTCTGTGATACTAAAATCAACTATGATAATTACTAGGGCAGGAGATCTTTGTCATACAAAATACACCATTAAAATGAAGTCCAACAGTTTGAATTTTCAAAATGATCCTTAATTGGTTGATTTGAATCTTATCAGGGACTTCACTGCTGTGGTAATGTGGCCAACACTTGTGCCAATAAAGCTCATTTGGTTGAGAATGGAGAAGCAAAGAGAGGGACGGGACTTACTGATGATAGGGAGAGCGATAGTGATGGTAACAAAGACAAATGAAAAGGAGGAAGTGGAGAGATAAGGCATGGGATAGAGGAATGTATCAATATCTGTTCTTGTCCTTCCTCTCCCTAAATTGCTCTGGACAAAATACAGGAGAACCGTCCTCTTCTTCCCTCCAACGTATGTCTATTTTTTACCATCACCTTCCCACTCCCGCCATCCTCTTCAACTGACCCCCTCTCTTACTTTCCTATCCTCTCTTCCACTCAGTTATTTAGTATAGGCAGCTGCAGCCTTTTCAGAGCCTCTCATCAGTCCTCCACATTTCTCTCTCCTTATTGTAGCACCAGTGCACTGACCCCTCATCCACCCTCCCTTCCCTCTCTGTCTCCCTCGCCCTCATTCTCTCATTCATTTTCTCCTGCCAAGTCAGCTCTCGGTGCCCTGTCCTCTCTCTCTCTCCCTCTATCCGTTCTTTTTCTCTCTAGCTCTGGCCAAGTCGTTAATATGGAAGACTGTGTTCCTCTAAGCCACTGGGTCTTCCTTTGCTTTTTCTATTTTACTCTTTCATCTGTTTTCTATCCTTTTTTGTCCTCACAGTCACCGGGAGTTTTTTGATGTCCCACTCTTTGTTTTCATATTTCCACCACATTCCCTTTTTTGCTCTCTCAACACTCTCAAAATCAAATTTGCTTTATTGGGTTGAGTATCAGATGTACTGAGATACAATTGAATCTCAATATCAACCACACTAAAAGTGCCAAGTGCCTTGATGATATGTTCGCTATGTGAAAATTACTACATAGAGTGCACATTCTGAGACTTTTGCCATTGCACAAGGGCTAAAATAGAAGTTAGTCATGAGGGTGATGTCTGAAGAGCAAATATGGGACCCATTAAAATTAAAGGGGGTTTCCCCCATGGGACCATGTTCTCACCAGAGAAACCACTACATCTGTTGTGTCTTCCAACAGCTATGGTTGCATTTTCTGACAAGCAACTTCTTGCAGTCATGAGACTACTGAGTGTTCTCCACAGAAAAGCTACAGTGATTGACATTTTGGTGACACAACTGATGATGATAATCCCTCAGAAAGTGATTATAATGTTATATTGCCAAAACCAGTTATTTGAGGAGGCTGGGGTGGTAGCTGGACACAAAATCTCCTGACTTTGACACAGGAGACTGCAGTCAGTGTTATTTATTTTAATCTTGACCACAATCTTTCCCTGACCTTTACCCAGTAGTTTCAGTTGCCTAAACCTAACCACACTGTAAGCACAGAGGTGGAAGATCAGGTACCAGTTTTAAAAAAATGTTTCTGTAAGGTTCATGAGGGCCATTTTGGAAGGCAGTTATGAATACTGCCATTGAGGTTTGGCAGCCAGGCTTGCAGCAGCAGTCAGTATTACCAAGGTTCAATGTTCAGGCATACACTGATTACATTACTTTTCTTTCGTCCCTAATGTTGTTTTGCTTTTTTTAATCAATACTTAGTCAGTGAATGGTTACTACAATTTTAAATTAATGTGTCTGTTGCCTACAGCAGTGGCAGCAGAGTCGCAGCATATAACGACTACCTAGCACGTATGTTCTGCGCCTGCACGATAAGAGTTTTGTCCTCTAACCAGTAAGAAACTGGAAGACCGAAAGGACAAATTCAAGACGCTAGCTAGCTAGTTAGCAAATTACCAACACAACCCAACGTTGAGAGAACAAAGGATATTTACTTTGCCCTAGCGAACAATCACAGAAACATTAACATACAGTTTGTGCTAAAGATCTTAATGGCTATAAACAATCTGACCTAATATAACAATTTTCTCTCACTCTCACACCCTCTTGACATTCGCTATGTTTTTGCTTTTTTGGCTCACTTCTGTTTCTCTTTAAGTACGCTACACTGAACTTATTTCATTTACCTATGGGCTCTGCTGTCTCCAGTGCCAATTCAACAAGCTGAATCGGCCGCAAAAAAGCCAACAAGGGCCGACTAGAACCAACAGTGTCAGACACACCACAAAAACTAGGACGACAGACATGCACAGTTGACACGATTTCAACTGACTGACAGCTGACAGTCAGCTTGGTGTGTCATTGCCCTAAGAATGTAAGGAGAGTTGACGAACAAGACGATTGTGGAGGTTTTGGTGTCACAGCAGAAAGCATACGCGCCTATTTGGCAATATTTCATGTTTCATTTCATGGGATAAGGAGTTGAGCAGCTCTTCATCTAAAAGCTCACTAAGGCTGCTCCCTTTTGTTTCATTGGTCCCTGCAACATTTCAAAATGAATTCGCAGTCAGAAATGCAGCAAAACATTGGTCATTGTGTCGTTCTGTGGATGTATTTTTGATGGACGATAGCGGTAGTGCTAATCTCATTGACAAAAATGTAGCATTTCCTGTGTGTACTTCATAATAAAAGACAACTTGTGTTTCACCAGTTCAGTGCTTTCAATGTGAAGCTGCAGCAGAAGGCAATGTTTGGTTTGCATTAGCAATAACTTAATACAGCGCTCCGCAGATATTGTGCGTCATCGACAAATATCTTTTCTTGTTTGTTTAGTGTAATCATTAACATCTGAGTTGTCAAGAGTTTATAAAGTGGTGGGAAAATTTCCTCACAGTAGCACCCCTATTGACGAGCTGCTGGCAAATCACTGAAAGAAAAAGAAAACTGCATTTAAAACCATCACATTCAATTTGTGACTAACACAACCATGTCCTTTGTACAATTACACTCAGTTCTGCTTTCAGTAATTGAGTCAGGGATTTTCTTTTCAAGAGCCACATATCTTGGAGCTTTTACCGTGTTGACTACAAGGTCTTGACTTGCTTGCTTGTCTCCTCGTCAATTTGAACATTTAAGGAATAATTTATATAATAAATGTTTAGTGAATCATACACACTATTGACAACCGAGACAAACTTGTTTGTAATTGCTCTGCCTCCATTAGATGAGCGGTGGCAGGTTTGTTTTGACCTATCTTATTCATAGCAGTGAGTCTGTTTCTTTTCAGACAGACGAGAACAGGCTTTCCATACAGACCCTGGGAACAGAGACTTGTTGGTCGATATGCAGGCTAACTGACAGGGGTAGCGCTGAAATTGATTCTTCTGAGTTGTGTCAAGAACAAATACGTTTAAAAGATGTGAAAATAACATAATTATACACTGGCAATGGTTCCATTTATTCTGGCTCAGATGTGACATTTTTAACAGGCACATGCAGTGTCAAGACGGTTAAGGTTACAACTAAAGCCTAATTCATACTCTACCAACGTGTGCTAAGTGTAGACATACGTGATCTCTGCTTATTCAGCACATGTGTGTAAATTGGCGTCCTTGAGCCCCGTCTGTGGTTATAACCCACTAATCCACACAGCGGAAGCAAAGCCAACATTATGCTTCAGTGAGGTATTAATATATCGGTATGAAGCTTTGAAGCGATAAAGAAGGTGCATCTGGAAAACACATCAAGAATGCAAGACGGACACAAATATGAGAGACATTATCTCCATTTGAACTTGAATGGTTAGCAGTATTATTTATTCAGGCTCTCTACCTTGAAACCTGCTGTAGCAGATGTTAGCATCATGTTACAAATTTTAGACATATTTTGGGCACCAAAACCTTTCCTTCAGTTTTTCTTTTCTTTGCGTTGATGGCCTCTTTTGGAGAATAAAAAAAAAAAAAAAAAAGATCAATATTGATATTTATCAGCTATATGCCTATAATTTGATAATGCTGCCAGTTTGAAGAGGCTTATCTTGATAAGCCTAGAGAAACCACTAGGTTCATTAGTTGAAATGTAGAATACAGTTTATAAACATAAAATAGAACAACATAAACATTGACTGTGCAAAAATGGTTTGTTTTAGGATACATTTTGAATAACACCTTAATGTAAACATTTAACTTTGCAAACATGCTTTATTTGCCTTAACAAAACAACGCAAGTTAGCTTGCCTTATAGCGACAACATAATAGTTTGGTTGATGGGATGGTACCCTCACAGGCCATGGAACTGCCAGTCATCCAAAAATAATAGAACGTTCACACTGTTTGAAACAGCCAAAGAAGTCACATTCCTGCAAGTCTGTGTTCTGCTTGTTCAACATGTGTTTGATAAATTGTTCATACTGTCTCCCTTTTGTTGCATCTATGGATAATTGACACCTGTGACTCCAGTTACATATACCCTAAAGTTGGTTTCAATCCCGTTGCTGTGAGTTCTGCCCTTAAGTTTAAGTTGCTGTCCACTCTGTGTGGAGCTCAGCCCGGCCCTATTTGCTCATATCATAAATTATCACCACATTCAAAAAATCATTTGGGATGTCAGTTCTACACTATGTACATGTGACCAAGCAAATACCCAGGGCTTGGAAAATGACCCATGATTCACCACTAAGCCCTGCAAATCTCTGAGAGCAGTTCTAAGCCGAAAAACAATGAGAGCTTAGCACCAAGAATGACGACAAATCAAAACCAATATGAAGAACTTTAACTCACACGTAAAATAAAAAGTGGGTTTTACTCTGACAAAAGGGTTGAGGTTATCATTTCAAAAATATTCTTCCATCTGTGCCTCATTTTATAGCCAGGACGGTGCACTGGCTGTCACACACATACACACGCACAAAACGCACACACGCCCGACTCCCTTCCACTCTATCTCCCTGTCTGCCTCTCTCTCCGTCTCTCTGTCTCCTTGTATGGAGTCGGCTACAACATTTTGATTTACTTAAGTGACTCCATTCTGCAATCAGCCTCAGACGTGAGCTGTGTGTGTTTGTCCCTTTTTGCATGTGTGTGTGTTTGAGGCTTAAATACCAGCCACCAGCCACTAGCCTGAGGTTCATTAGCCTGATCAATGATTGACTCTCCTCTCGTTTTCTCTTCTCTAACAATTTTCTTCCAAATATCTTCTCTGCAGTTTGACCCCACTCTCTGCCTCTATCCTCTATCTAAATGTCATCGATTCTTTCTCATGTCAAGAAGGATCCTTTTTTACTTTCTTTCTTCTCTCCATCCATTCCACCCATGGCCATCATTGATTAGGTCTGGTGTTGAGGAGAAATATGTATCTCTCCCTCCCTCTCCCTTCCTCGTTCCTCTCTCTCATTCAATGCTTCATTGATTAGTTCTGGTGTTGAGGAGAATTGCCTACTTGGTCCCAAAGTAAAAAGCACTAAGTGTTATTCGTGTTTCTCTCTCCGCCTCGGTCTGACCTCCCTTTTGCTTTCAGTATAGACGCTGTCAATAAGCCTTGGCGTCATCCCCCTGTTTGCAAAGAAACTTGTCTGTTTTCTGTTGCTTTTTCCGCTGGAGCTGATAGCCTTGGCGTCTCTGAGGCATCTAAAGGCTGGACGGTGGAGGGTTTTTGGCGTCTTTTCACTCTCAGGGGGAGTTGAAGGGGGGGTGAGCTATTACACCGTCTTTGTTCACTTGTCTCGGAAACAAATGCCACTGCTGGGTTAAAACAATTTACGGAGCTTGTACAGGCTTTTTATTGGAAAAGAGATCTGGCACAGTTTGTCTGAATACTTACTGTATTTATTAGAAAGTTAATCAATATTACACTGTTTATCTACCGTAAAAGTTAACCTGAACTGAATCCAATGTGATATTTTGATCAGATCAAAAACCCTCATATGACCAACACTCTACTTTTAAATGGAAAACTTTGGTTTGATTGCTAATTACTGTTTGTAAGACTTCTCCACATTGTTAAGATGACCCTTCTAAAAGTAACACTCAGTGCCTTTGAAACTTTATTTCATTAAAACACAACATACGGCCAAACACATACCAGGTAACCTGAAATCAGATGAGTTATACTTGCAAATGGTGATTAAATGTTAATTATAATAAGCCACAGTAAATCAGAACAGAAGGCCCGTGGCAGCATGTGACCTCGACCTTACTCATATTGTTTTGAGCATCACGGAAGACAAGAAAGAGCCTATTGTCCATTTATGATTTTGTGGTACATAATGAGACAATTAACTATTTTCATTCTGAGCGACTGACAGACAGTTGAGTAAATCTGCTTCTCTGGTTCTGTGTGAGCTTCAGTAACGTTCTGTCACCACCAACAATAATTTCACAGGTTTGTTTATGATCCATATTGGATTTTTTCTGCCAAAGTGAATACATCTTTTGTCCCTCAGACCAACACAGCAGTGTTGTTGAATACAAGAAGAATGCAAGAGGAAGCCTTAGCCTGAGGCAGCAGTGTGAATAAAATAATACAGTGTCTGTGTCCCACCCTGTGTTACACTTTGAGGGAGGAAAAAAGAAAAGGTTTGCTGTTCAGCCTGCTTTTGTAAACAAAGAAGAAGAAAGCTGTGCGGGTGTGTGAGTGCATGTGTATGCGTGTGAATGACAGGGATGGCGATAAACACCCCGGCTCAGACTCCACTGTTGTCAGGCAGCATTTTGCTTCCCACTGCATGGAGACATACATAGACAGATACAACGCTGTCATACTACGCTCTTAATTCAAAGAGCAGCAAACACCTTCATCTGCATATCTCTCTTTTACAATCTTAAAGGGAGGTGTCAGTTTCAACACCAGCTTTGATATACAGCAAGCAACCATACTGTATTCTCTCACTGCCTGTGGTGGTACATTAAAAGAAGGTAAATCTATGAGCTCTGGTTTGTGATTATCATGAGACATCACATCACAACTACCTTTAATATGTATTTTGAATAAATATATGAAAAATAAATTACATGATTTTCCAAAAGCATTCACTTAAATACACTTACGCAGATATTTAAGGTGAATTAATTTACTTATATTTCCTGGGGAAATTTCCATGTGTAATGATGCACACCTGCAGCTTTAATATGATTACAAGGTTTCACCCAATAACCAGATGTGCAGCTACAACTTAACAAGAAAAACACACAAAATGATTTCTTAATTTCTGATGAATGAATTTGCATTCACTTAGATTCAGCTACATGCATGTGTTTGTAAGTACTGCAAATTCAAACTGACATTCAAATAATAGCTCATGGCTAATTTGAAGACTGGTGGTTTGATCCCCGGGTTTTCTAGTCCACATGTCGATGCTCCCAGTTGCTGTTCCAGCAGTGTGTGTTAAGAACTGAGTAGCAGGTGGCACCTTGCATGGTAGCCTGAATGTGTGTGAATGGGTGAGTGTGACTCGTACTGTAAAAAGTACTTTGAGTGGCCAGACAACTAGAAGGACACTACACAAGTGCGGGTCCATTTATCAATCAGATGGTTAAGTTGGCATAACCTGCATTTCTACAACACCAAATTCATGAGTACAACAGAGTCATATGACACTCAGCAGTCTGCGGTTCTCAGTTTTTCTTTTAAAAATACTGTTCTCATCCATTTATTATTCTCAGCCACCTCTCCTTTGCTGTTTTTCCTCCCCAATTGTTGCTAATTTACCATCCTTAAACCTTCCTGTTCCCAGTGTCTTACATTAAAGGCATACGAGGAAAGGGATTAGATTATGTCCTTTGAGCTGCTGGGAGGCTTTTTAATGTGAAACACCTGTGGTTCCTTTTCTTTCTGTAGTTGAGTTAAATAAAGGCTATTATTTGAGCCACTATTGCCAATAGCTGGAGTAAAGCGATGGTGTATTTTGTACTGTCGACATGTAAGCTTTATGGTAATTATATAAAGTAGCAACTAGGGACATGCACAACTACAGTAGTGGCTAAAGTGGCTGGAGCTGCTGTTATGCTATTACCCCAAATAAAATGCTGTTGTTAAGACAATAATGTAAGGCGACTAAGCATCCAAACTGTGTGGCCGCCTGCTTCTGGTTGTAGAGAAGCTTGTGATCACACCTGCTCACTTTTGCATGTTTTTTGGATTTCTAATGCAAGTAATCCACCTGTGTGGCATGTCCCTTGAAGAGCACCTTAAAAAGTTAACGTCAGGGTGCTTAAGGTGCAAAGGAGGAGGGGGAGCTGGGAAGAAAGTTGCTATGCATGCAAATTGTGGAGGCAAGAACACTCCTCTGTGCTTGCTATCACTGTGATTAAATAAGGACACTAATACCTGTTGTAAGCCCATGAAAAATTCTTTTTAGTTAAACAGAGCTAGCTATCAGTAGCAGGAATGCTGTATGTGCGTTACATCTGCAGTTTCTAGTTTTGATACACGACGCCATGGGTGCTTTCATTAATTATTTAAATCTTCTGACACGCTACCAGAATCAAACAGTAATTGACCTTCTGTAGTATTTAAAGTAGTGGGAGTGTTGCACATGTATACCCCCATATGACTATGGCAACCTTTTAAAATATGTAATTAAAAGCAAATACTCAACAGATGTTTTTAGATGTAGCCCTAATTGTTTGTACATATCATAAACTCACTGAAGGGAGTTTCAGCCTCTCCTGAAACTCAACACCATCTGCCCTTAAAAGAATATTTGAGATGCACTGCAGGCTTGTATTGATAGTGCCTTACATAACAATTATACATGGCCTCATAGTTTATGAGGAAAATATTTCTGAGTGGGTAAGAAATTGTCGTCAGTTTCTACCGCTTTTCTTCTAAAGTGAAGCACTATGATACCCCCAGTTTAAGCTATACCTATGTTATTTGATATTTGCCTGGCAGCAAGTTGGCGGTTTTGTCAATTATATAATGTTCATGTTTAGTACTTCACATTACAGTGACAATGGCCTCCTCAGAGAGGTGACAGAGACAGAGGGAGAAAGATCTGAGGGAATCAGCAAAGGGAAGTGGAAACCTGGTTTCAAAGCAGCAGTCAGCCAACAGGTGAATCGTTATCTGTAATATTTAACATCCAGTTCTTTTATACTTTATCTCCATTAAAGTGTGTTTGTCGCCATATCTTCAGTTCATTTTGGAAAGTAGCTGCAAATTTATGGACAAGAGGTGAATTTTTGTCACATCAATTAAATTGGACATTGTTATTTTAATCATCAAAAGTGTCCTTGAGCGTATTTTATATATTGTGTCAACATCAGAAGGAGACATGGGGACAATACAGCGTTAGCACTGGCCCTCAAAATGTGCACATCCCTGCCAACAACTTCATATTATACTGTGATTCTGTTCATACAGTACTATGAATCTATCAAGTATTTACTGCAATTATCTCTTATCAAAATTATTAACACAGAATTAAAGTGCATTGTGTTCTTTGTTTGCAGCTTCTACAACAATAGTAATAAACCTACTATACTGTTTTCTATTGTCGTTTAAAATGTGTCGTCTCAGCCAACCAGTCCACCAATGAGCACAGAAAAACACATGATGCTGCTGCACGCCAATCCAGTGTTTTTTGGATTATGATTCAAAAGGATCAAGCTGCAACCACCAGCAGTAAAAAATATAAAGCCTACATGGAAGTGCCAAAAACTGCAGTTCCTCTAATGACCACTAGGGGCTGGCTCTGGCTATAGTCTATGAGTCTTCAACCTCTCACCCAAAAAAAAAAACAAGATGGTGAAGGCCAAAATGCTGAACTTGGCTTTGAAATGGGAGTTCAGAAACCAGTGGGTGATGTCATTATTTTATACAGTCTATGGAAAGGACAGTACTGAAGTCATGAAAAGTGGAGAAATATCTCTAGAGCTATGAGATCGACTTTATTTATTTTTTGAGGTAGGTTTTGACGTGCTTCCTCACTTCTGCAAACAAAACCACTCCACTTGATTTATGTGATTTTTAGTGTCAACCTGCTCCTGCAATCAATGTCACACATGGTTGTGCCTTTCACCATCAGCCTCTGACCTGGTGCAGGCGGGTGGCACAAGCGAATCCTGGTCATTCTTGACATCAAAATTACACTGTGCCGTTTGTTCCTGACTTACAACAGTTCCTTCTCTCTGCGGTCAGGGCAGCCAGATTCACAGAAACACCGAGATACAGGCAAGGTGCAATACTGTGCACCTGGTGCAGCATTACCAACCTATAACATCTGCTATGCGTTGTCCTGAAAAATAGGGCCCATGGAGTAAAAAAAAAAACAACCTTTTCCTAAACTCGATGTTCCAGCACAATTTAGGTTGGTAAATTATGTCTTCTATCAGCCATAAATGTTGCCTGTGCATCACTGTCACACTAGTTTGTATGAATGAGCCTGCTGTGGAATGCCTCTTTGGGTTTTATGTTCTGTGGCTTCGAGCCTGATACCCATTTTCCATGTAGTACAGTGAGGCAGACTTTCAGGAACTGCATTTATGAACTGAAAAAAGTACTATTTCCTACTGTCTGTGAGGCTTCATACGGCACTGGCTTGTCCCAGTAAACAGCCAATAAAAATATGTGTTCTGAGGGAAGAAGGGAAAAAGAAAAGCCTGGATTCTCTCTCTCGTTCTCACATTCTCTGTTTTTTTTCTCCCTTGCTCAGCTTCCATCCTCCTGTAAACAAGGAGTTCAAAAAAAAAAAAATATTGGTTTCTGCATTTGTGTGTAGGTCTTTATGTGCAAGAAAATATAAGCTAAAGGCCTCTCGTTTACTTTGCTTCAGTGCTCGACTTCCCGCAAAATCACTGGAGCAAAGAAAAGAGAACTGGAGGAAAGGATACAAAGTGATATGAGAAAATAAAGAAAAAAAGCGTGTCCAAAAAGTGCAGGAAGTGGTGAGAGTGATATTTTAGATGTTTGGCTGAACATTGGTTGGTTAGGTCAGGCTGGGAGTACTTTGGGAAAAGAGGACCACACGCATATCCACAAACACTCACACATGCACAACCTTTTAGCCATTTCAAGACCCTCTTTGAAAGCTGTTTCTGATTATGTTTAGATGGCAATGTATATATGAGGAGACGTCTGTCTGTCTCTCTATTTCCATCACTCCATGCAGCTGTCTTTCTTTTTCTCACTCTCCTTCCTTCGAAATCTCCTCCCACTCCATTTCTCCCTTTCATGCCCCCTCTCCTGATGTAGTCTGACTCTAATTGTGGTTGTCTTAGTTCCTTTCTTCAAACCATCAAAGTCTGTTTCCTATCAAACTCCTGACTGTAAGAACGCTGATCTAGGGTCATTGGCCAGCCAACACGACTCTGCATCTGGTGCTTGTCAACCACCACAGGCAAACAGGTCTCAGATCAGCACTCTGATCTGAACCAAACTCAGCCCCTGTGGTCCAAGCGGTTCAAACAGACAGACTAGGGTTTCATCCTCAACTTGCATCCCGTAACATTTGCCATGTGGAGAGCTACCAGGAGCAGGCTTGGTGAAATAAGCTCTTATGGTTGGACTGTGATCAAAAATGGCAGCTGTCTAACCTTGGTCTGTCCACTGTTGAAGTGAGAATGCAAAATATGGTCTACACACTGCACTAATATAGAGTGAGCTAGCCCAAATATTGATCTAGCCAAAATTTCAACATGCCTGTAATACTTTCAGTAGGACTTGAATTCGTCTAACACAGTGGAGCCTTTGCTAAAGTACTTCTTTCTTTCTGTGACTTTGATTCCATCATGCTTAACATCTACTTAAAACCATGCTGGCAAGATGTGTCTGTCCAATCCTTCCCAGATCTACAACCACTATAAAAACAAGCCCCATCAGATGACAACCAAGCTTCAACGACTGGGGCTAGATTTTAAGAGAGTTCTGAAATCCAAGCCGACGTCCATGCTAATAAATACAATCACAATCAAAGTTTTTACTAAATACAAATAAATGAAATTAGTAAAATTGCCGTGAAAAAAATCAGTGTTCATTTAGCTCCTTCAAAATGATTTGTGGCCTCTGTAGTTCGGGAAATGCACATACAACATGATATCTTATAAATTAGTGCACCACAAATGGTGTTGTCACATCGCGTGTTATGTAAATTTACTACTTAACATTACGTAGGCTAAATTTTAGGTAAGTAAAATTATGTAGGTTAGGATTAGAAAAATGGTTGGGTGTCATCACATTACATACATTTCATAAAGTTATGTAGGTTAGGTTTAGGAAAGTAAAGTTGAATAGGTTAGGTTTAGGAAAATTAAAAAAAAGATGAGAGGAACAGCACTTTATTTGGAATTCAGCACCCAGTTTTTTGTTTCTTTGAGTTGAGCGCATTGTCTCCTATTTTTGATAGGTTTAGGAATAGAAACATGGTTGAGTGTTGTCACATTATGTACTTAATGTAATGTTACATACTTAATGTCACGTGACAGGTATGTACCTAAAAATAACTAAGTTAACTTGATTTTACACAGGAAACAAACACCACTGTTCTAGGGGAAAGTCCTATGTTTGTTTGACACATCCATCACCTCAACCTGCCTCCTTATGCAGATTTTGGCTCTTATACTACTTCTTTTTTTTCTTATGTCAGCAAAATTGGTCATGTGATTGCAGCCTTAACAATAACAAGGGTTATATAAAAATTCTGGTGCACTACTCTAGGAATGTATGCATATGAACAGTGCATTAGTACAGCATGCATACTTTCAAGGGCATTTTTCCTGCTTGAATTCTCTCTGCCAATAGGAATGCTTAAGTTACAAAAGCTGGCTGGTGCCGGCAATTAATATAGCAATGTCACTTCTGTGCGACATATAAGGTTTTTTTTTTTTGCATTTTGCATTGTCTGTTGTTTACATGGCTAACTGGTCGAACACATGAGCCAGTGCAGCACCGGCAACCACCATTTTAAAAAACCTATCAATGTATGCGTACGTCACTCAAGGGTCCTCTTGTGCTTGGAGGATACCAAATATGAAACATGAGCTAAGAAAGTCCATCAAAACAGTGTTTTAAGAGCTTTGATTCATAGTTCAGCAACTAACAAAACTTCCTAGGGTGGCTGTAATAGACTGTTAATTATGGCTCTGAAAGCCAAAACATTTTTTAAAAGCAGTTTCTCTTCCAAAATGCCTTGCACAAGTTTGTCTAGACCCACTTCCTGTACAAACAAACAGATACTGAAAATCAAACAGTCACGATTATATTTACCTGTTCTAATTCACAGATTGCTGACCTTCCCTTGAACTCCCAAACTTAATTGGTCTCTTTTCTGTTAATATCTCTCGGTTGCTCTCCAAAAGTAGATAACAGTTCAGGGTTTTGATTGATAAGACACAGAAGCAGGCATGAAAGGAAAGAAAGGTTGGAAAGCAAACAAGCAATAAATGGCTGGGAGAGACCATGACAGAGATGGAGAAAGTGGTCTGATTCCCACCATGGTTGGCTGATCTCATGAGGACAACCATTGGCAGCACACTGGAAGTCATCAGAAGTTCAAACCTCTATACCGCGTGGCTTGCCAAGAGCTGTGAGCGATCTCAACATTTATCATAAGCAAGCACCATGAAAAACAGCAACAGCTCATATATGGTGGACTCTGCGATAGACAAAAGCCAGAAAGGAACTTAAGGAGGCTGAAAATAGTGGAGTGGAAGTTGGGAAGAATTCAGTAGACCTCTATGATTATGTCTGTCTTACAGCACATCAATTACTGACCTACTCAACGAAAGACCACTTGTATTCTTCTACTATTCGCCTAGCTGAGAAGAAATATGGCAAAATATGAGCAGGTACTTGAATATTCAGAGCATGTGAACACACAAGCTGCCAAACAGCAGCTGGATGTTTTGAATGAGACGTAAAAGTTCCCAAGACGGGGGAGGAAGTGCAGAAGAATGTGCTTTCCAAATAAATCTGATCGCTCTGATCTCACTTAGACATGACAGTTATATCCAAACGCAGACGGATAATAATATCCAGTCTTTTACAAATGACTAGGATTTGACCGATGTGGGTTTTGCAAACAGAACTTTCAAGATTATACTCTCTTAGATATCCATTTCACCATTTCTTTTATATGATTCAATAAGAATGTCACGTAGCAGATTTATCTCTTTGTTTGTTTTAACAAAAGGGAGACACCCAATAAATCAGTCAAATTCTAGTCCAGATTGCAGATTCTCTACAAAGGTTGCTAATGAAGCAAAGTGAAGTGCCTTTACCATGCGTTACAGGTAAGTACAATCTGGCTGCATACTCCTCTTCCTCTTCTTCCTCCTCCTCCTCCTCCTCTTCCTCTGACTCTGGCTCAGCCACGTCGCCTAACAACAGGTTGCCATGTGGACTGGCTGATTGTGGATGTGATTGGTCAATGACAGGTGATGGACAGGAGGGGGAGGGCATTGGAGAACCTATGAAAGAACACAGCCAAAAAAAAGAAAAGAAAAAAAAAAGGATGAATGATGAATTTGAATAATGGATAAAAGTAGCAACAACAACAGCAACCAAAATCTTAAAAAAAAGAAATGAGTGAGCAATGAAATATGGTGATGTCTACTGATGGTTTGGGTAAAAATTATGGCATGAGACTGATTCCGGGGTTGGAATAGAGTCACACACAGAAAGCATCGACACTCCAAGCTGCTGCCATAAACCTGCACAAACACTATTCATCCAGGGCTCTCCAGCTCCTGTGCCTGGGGGAAGTCCTGCAGTCTTTCATACCCATCCACCCTGTCCCTCCTCATCCCTCTCCCATTTCAAGGACGGAGTTTGATTAAATTCCACAATGAATCTTCTCTATTTGAGATTGAAAGAGAACTTGGTCCAAGTTTATGAACTGTGCGAGGTGTCAGTCTGTGCAGAGTTGGCTATATGTTGTGCCTGTGTGAGACCAGACTCACAAGCTGGAGTGTGCAAAAATCAATTGTGTATCGATGTGGTAACCTTGGCATTTAGTGTCTTCTGAATGTTAAATGGCCCCACTCTCTGTTTGCGCATGTGCATATTTGTGTTTGGGAGTCTTTGTGTGTGTGTGTTTAGCCAAGGCAGATAACTCTGTCCAACCTCCATACAAATGTGCTGGCACAAAAGAATGTAATTAGTTGTTGAAGAAAACCCACATTTCATTAACATCACTTGCAATGCTGGCTGGCTTTACAGATATAAATGTAATGTGCCTCTTTCTAAATCTCTTGATCTCTCACATTCCCAAGCAACGAGGGAGAAATTGAAATACAAAATCGATGTTGGGTCATTTGCAGGAAAAAGAATTCCAATCTTGTTTGGCTGATCCTTTATAGAGATGCTGAGAATGCAGCACACCTCTCTTAAGCTGTGTCTCTAAAACACAAAATAATCTGTTGTATTATCTTTTAAAGGAACAATAATGATGGTCAGGACATCACATACTCTGTATTTATTGCTTTCGCATGCATGGGATGAGAAATACACACACTTGAGACATTTCAAACACACAGCCAGTCTTGTCCCTTCCAGCCATCTACTGCATATCCCATCCTGACATTCATTTGGGGTTTGTCAGTTTCAGGGTAAAAGTACAGCGAAGTGAAGCAGCTTGATACAAACACATCCAAAATAACATGACATGGGTCTCTGTTTAATTATTTAGTGGAGTGCCTTTTTTTCTTCTTCTTTCACTGAGACAGAAAATCACATGGATGTGGCATTTTCTATTAAATACCCAACCCCCCATTATCTTCCCCAGAGTGATGTCGCGGATGAAAAAAAAAAGCCTAGTGGCATTTGCTGTGAAAACAGGAACAACATAGGATTAGTGCTACATGTGGGCAATATTAAACAGCAGATATGCTCCACTGGTTTGACTACATAGTTTGTGCAGAATTGATCAGCACTGCACTGACTGTCTATGGGAAGCACTTCATCTGGATTGATCCAGAGACATTTTAATCAGTTTCCAAATACGAGTACGCCTGAGTTTGTTTTATTGTCATTAAGATTATCAGAATGCTTGATTTCCTCGGGCAATTTTTCCATGATAGTCAAAAGACAGTTTAACAGTCTTTTTTTCACTCTGACAAGAATTAATTCCTAGAGCAAACAATGAGTGATGCATCATTATGTTAGACAACACATTTTCGTTTCACTCATGCCTGCAAAATATAAACAAGCAGCAGCTTCTGTACAAGAAAATTCCCTTTTGAAATTCAATCAAAAAAAAAAAAACTACTATCAAATTATTAGATGTTTAAAATCACATAAGAAATGTGCAAAAGCAGAAATTGTAGATTATCGTTTGTAGACATCTGCAAAGTGAAAATGAAAGCCAAGGTCAGATTCACTCTCGTTTTGGAACGAACTTTGTCCGTTTGCATTTTTTGGGTGCTCTGGTCATGATTTCCACAGCTACCCTTCTATAAAGTCCGGACCTCACCTGCACAATGTGCCCAGAGTTTTTCCAAACATACTGTAGCAAAATAAGAACAAAATACAGGCAGAAGGCAGGGGCTCTGCAAATAAATATATCATCACTCAATTCTGTGGGTCATAAATTGTGATTGACTGAGGAAAAAAAAATCTTTGAAACAGTTCACAAATTCAGTATATACAAAGTTGTGTTTCTTCAAGAATTTAGTAGTAATTTCCTAAAGCATCAATGGCTGTGTAGTTTTTAGCGAACCTTACTCAAACAGGAGGAAACAGTTCATTTGTTGGGGACTATTTTCAGCAGTGGATTAATCCAAATGTGGTGTTCTATTTAGCATTTGGTGCGGCAGGATGGTGTATGTGGGACTGAGTCAAAATAAACTACTGTACAATGTGTGTGTTCATGGTAATAAAGGAACATATCAGCCAGTGCAACAGCGTGGCTCATGAATGTGCTTTTAACAACAATGGAGCTCCATGGCACAGAGGAAGAAGATAAATCGGGCTTTTAAACACACCCAATAGTTGTTACTTGGATAAACCCATTGTTGATTTTGGTCAAGCAGCAACCTCCAGAGCTGAAAAATGAAGCCAATGCAAAAGTGCCAAAAACGACAGTTTCTCAAATGGCCACTTGAAGCTGGCTCCGGGAGCGAATCAGTCCCCTCAGACCTCCATGTTAAAATGTCGAACTTAACAGCAGAAATAAACATGTTCACAGCCTGGTACAAAGAATAGTTTGGGTCTCTATAGTTAATTTCCCACATTTATGAAAGCTGTACAGAGTTTTTATATAACTCACCCATTTAAATTTTTATTAAGGCTTAAAGTTATGCATAATTAAGGACATGGCTGCTTTGAGTGACTGTGAGGCGTCACCTTGGGCTCTCAGACAGATCTACCCTTCACTAAATGGATTACTATATGCTATGGTCAAAAACATAACAAAACAAAAGGCAGCCAGGGGCTCCCACACTGAGGAGCTACATATTTAGTCTTTCAAGGTCTCAGGGAGGGTAAAGTCTCTGCAAGCTCCAAGAAAAGACAAATTGGGATCTCAGCTTTCACATAATCATACAGCGCATGAAACAATTACTGCACTGTGTACATCTGCCTGTGTGTGTGTATATGTGTGTGTGTGCATGTCAGAGAGCAGGTAATAAAACCATAATTTGCTGGATTGTTCCTACAGAGAGTGGTGGTGGTTGTTGTGCCAAAAGGTTTGGATTCAGATCCAAGTCTAGGCAACTCTCAGTGGTCCAAATCAGCCAATACCGCCTGAAGGACACACACAAACACGCAGGCAAACACACACACACACACACACATACACACAAAAAAACATTGGTGTGCATATACATACATACACATGCTTAGTGATGGATGACCACATTATGCAACTTCATATTGACCACATTTTAGACAGACATGCACACACATTCAGACACTAACTATTACGCACACATACAACATACTGCATAAGACAATAAAAAAAAGAGAGAAATTAAAGCGTTACACATAAAAGAGTGAAAGAGAAAATAGGAAAAAAAGTAGTGGAGGGATGCTGTGATGGAGCTTCAGTAGCCTGGGGAGTTTTCCTGTAAACAAACTATGTTTAATTCAGTGTTACTCACCAAAATCATTGTGTGAGTCATTAAAGTCTAACAAACAAATTCATTTTCTTCTACATAAAATGTTTGGAAAATCAACTTTTCTTAAAAGTAACAAACCAACATTGTTTACATCCAGTTTTATTTGCTAGTAGTCTTCTCCTACCCTGTCTTTGCCATTGCTGTATTTCCTGCAGCACTACCTCCACCTGTCGACCGGTAAAATTTATTTTATTTAACCTTTATTTAGCCAGGTTAGTCCCGTTGAGATTAAGAATCTCTTTTTCAAATAGTGTAAAACCATTGGCAGGAATGTGTATTCAGTGTTATAGTCCTTTGCATGCACATACTGTAGTTGTGCACAGGAACAAACAAAACAGGAGCCCACATGTAAAGCATTGCTCTATAGCGCTACAAGTGGACAAAAACTCCACAGGGTCGCTGACGATGAACGACAATGTTCCCAATTCAGCCCGGGGACCTTGTCTATCTAACTACACGAATGGACGTCATGCAGTGAGCTATAAAGAGCTATTAAAAACACTTTCAACAACGCACACTGTGTTAGAAAAAAATCTGTAATCGGAAAACAAACTCCAGAACAAGAAAGTAACAAGTTCCTTGTGTATAGTATGGCGGCTATGTCAGAACACAATTGTCCAGTCGGAGGAGGGTATGGAAATTATGTTCTCAGCATAACACACTCACATAGTTACAGCTTCATGAGAGGCCAGAGACCTTCCACTGTGTTTCTGTATGTGTGAACACAGCTTTAGCCTGCCATTAGCATGCTGGGCAAGGTCTCCATCTCTGCTGCTCTGAAAATCTCTTGTCACCGTCTACAACAAAAGCATAACCTCATCATAAAAGGTCTATAATGTTTCACCCCACCAAGAGTTCCCATTCTTGGTAGCTCTTTTTCTCTTGTCCGTGTTTTCCTCAAAATCCACCTTCATTGTTCTGGAGTTTGGAAAAAAGTCTCCGGGTCGACATTCTCTGTTTTTTCCTGCTCTCTGTCAATCTCCATATCAAAGACACCCTGGTAGAAAGCATTGTCACTGGGATTACAGCGAGAGAGAGGGAGGGAGAGAGAGACGGAAATATTGCTTGAAGGCCTAAAGAGAAACCTCACCTGCCTTAACTCTAACTCAGGGAATTCTGAGTGTGTGTATATACAAGTGTGTATAGGAAATGGGTCACAGGCTGATATTGTGATTGTCAAAAGGTCCGACGCAGCTGTCCAGTTTGCTCCGTAGGGACACGGTGTTAAGCTGGGCTATGATTGCCTGGGAGCTTGTTGTTCTGGCTCAAAACAATATTCTTGTAAGGCTCTGATCAATGGAGTAAAAATAACTTTGCAATGAAATACTCAGTCTGTCAAATGGCTAGGTGCCTCCTGGCATCTCCCCACTGTGCCTGAGGGAACGAGGTAATGCTGCACTCACATCATGAGGGAATAACCGGCAGAACAACTTGGCGCTTCAAACACTTGGAAGTCTTCTGGTGTCTGAACTGAAGCCACCGAGACTCCAGAAATGAAATGTTAAGGAGGCTTTATTGCTTCTGATCTGCTTTTTTCCCCTACACTCAGCATGCATGGATGTAATTATGATACAGTTTCAGGTTTTTTTTTCCAGGAAAGAAAAAGACTGGAATGTTTTTAAGAGTCGCAAAATAATATTAGTAATGAGCAGAAATTAATTTGTTCAAATTCAAATGGAATCTGAGGGGTATAGTGCAGTTTTCTCAAAGGAATTTGCTGCATGCAGCATTAAACTAGGAGGTACTGTATGCTCCCCTTACACAACCCAAAGCCTGCATCACTCTCTCCTCCTCCTCTCTCCACTCTACTTCAGATTATGCCTGGAGGAGGGAGGAAGAAGAGAAGGTAGAGCAGAGCAGGGACCACAAAATGATGGGCTAGAATGAGAGATAAAGAAGGAGGGCTGTAACGCCCCGGGACTCCCTAAAAACTTTGTATTTCACTGGGATAAGTGTGGTTTTGCAAGGTGTAGCAATGCATGCTTGGTGCACTCTGTGACTAACTCAGCCTGTGAGTGTATGTTCCACTTCATACGGTGACCTGTGTGCACCTTTGTAAGAATGCAGAACAAAAAATTAAATTATTTAGGTAGGATGAAAATGAGAAGTTGGGCTGAGTGGCAAAGTATGGGCGAGTTTTAGTTCTCAAGCTTGGAAAATTGGGCAAACTAGACTGAATAATACACACACACAATATGAATCTGTTCATTTGATGTCAAGTATGAAGGCATACAGAATAAAATGTGTCAAGGTCGGACGTGGTTAGGGTTAGTATTAGCCAAACACAGCACAGTAGGGTGGGACTAGGCGGAACACTTGGGAAAAACAGAGACAAGTGTGGCTAGCGATGTATTACTGCCATTGCCACTCCTTGTATGGCCAAGTGGTATCAGGGGAGAGCCAATCACCTGCATGTACATGTAGGTGGTGGACCAATCACCTTGTGGTACATCCCTATTTACATACATTCCCTTCAAAAACACCTGTGTCATACATTATGCCATAGCATTTTCACTAATCACAACCATGGTTGTGTTAAAAGGCAAAAACAGAACAGATGGAAAAAACGGACAAGGAGGAGAGCAAGGAGGGAACAAATCCAGTGGAGACTCAGTTTACAGAATGTATAAACTTCACCAAACACACTGAAAGAACAGACTCAAGAGCACTACACCGAATCCTGGACAAAGCTTACTTCATTCAAGTGTATATCTCCGACCACCATTTCTGAAATCACTGTTGAAAAAATGACTTCATTTTCAAACTAAAATTAAACAAGTCTTTTTCTGCCAGTTTGTCCTTCCATTTTCTCAACGATCGTTCATTGGATCGACTTCACATTTTGAGGGTGTATTGCTCAGGACTGAAGGAAGTGCAGCATCAAATGGGCACTCTTGCGATCTATGGGACATATTAGTAGTGCATTATATAAACAGTGTGTAGTTTAGATAGGAGCCCTATTAACTGTCACACTGCCAACTGGCATGCTTGGTACAACTCACTCTTGTCACTCGCTACAGTGTGTGTAATGCAACTGCAGTTGGTTCGGATCGGGGTCAGAACACGTTCTCACCACAACTGAACCGCACCAGAGTTCTTTTGTAACCGGACCAAGACCACCTCTTCAAGAAGGTCTTGGTCCATTTTTTTTGGTGCACACCTGAGTGCGTTTGTTGTGTTCATACCTGCCCAAAAGAACCGCGCTTAGGGGGCAAACGAACTTGAGTTCGATTGAACTGAACCAAACCGGGCAGGTGTGAAAGCACCCTCAGTGGGAAGTTGTTTGGATGAATGATTCACAAGAAAGCTGCAAGCAGAGATACCAGAGACTCTCATATCTTGCGCCAAAAGACAATTGGCCCGTTCCGAACATGCATGCTCTGAACAGCTACTGCACTAGTCTAGTTAAAAACTAAATCCAAGTGTAGGCTTCCTCACGCAATCTGGTGTTCATCTGCTGCTGAACAACCATAAACAAACACTTTTATTTGAAGTTTTGTTACCGGAGGTAACTGACAACTCACTGAATGTCCCTGCTTCTTGCATCTCATTGTTTAGTTTCATCATAACAAAATATGTCAACAAGAACAGTCTCAAAGCCGCAGCATGGACTGAAGAACAGTTGGAAGTGGGACATACGACAAAGCCAAAACTAGTCCATCTTTTCTCAAACCACAGAGAAAAAAAAAAAAACCAACTAAACAAACATATCAAGCTGCAAGCAGTGCAACAGGCACATTCTGTTGCATGACTTAGTAATTCAGAATTTTCCCTTGTGTGGCTTGTTTATTTTGTAATTATCTTATTATCTTGTCAAATGTTTACTTCTGTGGATTCAAAGTTAAATATAGTCCTGCAAACAAAACTTCACTGCAGTCCGTCTGTTGTTTTTGAAGAGAGAGATGGAGACATTTGCTTGATAGAAACAGGACATATTTGGGGTTAGGCGGTGGCTCGACTGGCCCCTGGTGTACTTCAGCAATGACTGGTTTATGTCGCCTCAATGGAAAAATCTGCAGAGCTTTTTAACCCGGTAGCCTTGTCACGCAAAACAAGTGCAACCTTAGAACTCACCCAGCTGTTGTGGAGAGAGCGAGTGTGTGTGTGTGTGTGTGCGTGTTTGTGTATCTGTATGTTTTGAACACCTGGCTTCTTCAGTGCCTCCTCATTCTTCATCCCTGCTTGGCTTGGTTTTGGCAGACGCACACCTACACACACATATATCTGCATGCTGTAGTGTCCTGAGGTAGCTCCTTCTGTACTCTCTCTCATTGTTTTCTTGGCCTCTCTCTCCAGGCGCCTTTACTTTTTATCTTTCCTCCTGCTTTCCTGTGAACTCTCGTCCACAGTGGTCACCCCCAGCTGTGCAGCACAGTAGGTGTGTTCTACTTTGCTTCGTAAAGTTTCCCTGGATAAATCAATAAGAAGCTAAATTTACATTTTAATGCAAATCATCACAACTTAGAGCTACTAAATCTTGACAGTAATTGCTTTGTAAACTTTCCCTGGACAAATTAAGGACACAAGGAAGTAGTAGAATAAGTAATTCAAAGTAAAGATGCAATATACTACAAACACTAACACAGACAGAGCACGAATATAGTGTTTTCCTGTTCTGCAGTGAAGCAGCATCTGTGCCGGACTGATAGTGATGATTATCAATAGCAGTGACACAACAATCACTTCACCACCTGCTCAAATTTCTGACAAAAATCATCGGAACTCCCTTTTTGGGACAGTACATGAACAGAGTGTTAAATTCTCAAACCCACTGCACCAAAATTATTTTTAAGTGACAAAAATTAGGAGTTCTTGATCAAATAGCAGGTTATTTATTGTGACATCCAATCAACTGATAACCAAACAAGTAGCAAACTTAGTCAATTGGACCTTCGGTCACTCAAGGACATGCTAACCATTACGAATGTATCTCCAGTCACAGACACTTATTAATTTAAGGTTTGTTACACTTAAGTGTAGGGATGGGTATCATTTTAAAAATTAACGATACTGGTACTAATACTAGGGCGGTATGGTGGTGTGGTGGTTAGCAGCAAGAGGGTTGCCAGTTCGATTCCGGGTGTGGGAGTCCTTCTGTGCGGAGTTTGCATGCTCTCCCTGTGTCAGCGTTGGTTCTCTCCGGGCACTCCGGGCACTCCGGCTTCCTCCCACAGTCCAAAGACATGCAGACTGGGGACTAGGTTAATCGATAACTCTAAATTGTCCGTAGGTGTGAATGTGAGCGTGAATGGTTGTTTGTCTCTATGTGTCAGCCCTGTGATAGTCTGGTGACCTGTCAAGGGTCTCGCCCAATATCAGCTGGGATAGGCTCCAGCCCCCCCGCGACCCTCAAGAGGAGGAAGCGGTTAGAAGATGGATGGATGGACAGTACCAATACTAGTGCCCTATAGGTGATATCAATACAAATAGTACTTCAGTCAATACCCATAATGTAAATAGAGTGGTGTGTAGTATAGCCATACTTAAAAATGTTTTAGTGGCATCTCGGCACACTGAACTGCCAACTCTGAACTGCCAGAGTATGAGCTCCACTCCGGGGACAGTTGGTGAGACTCCACATGAACACACACAGTGACAGAGCTAACTGTTAGCATCCCAGGGCTTACATCACTTGAAGATAATTAAGAGGTTTAATGACAAATTTGAGTTGTTTCGGTGTCAGTGTGAATTTGTTGCGACTGTTTAACGGCTCGTTGTCGGATGCTAGCCACTACTTGAACTGAATTCAGGAGAGCAGCCCCCGAGGAGGCAGCAAAAGAAAGTTTGCTGATCTGGCAGGAAGTCTGAATGGTCAGGGATCAGTCTCTGGCAAAAAACTGCAGGTATCATTTCATTGGTTTCAATGCTACTTGGTACTGGATTATTTTAGCCAATACCTGAGAGGTGTCGAGTACCGATACCCGGCCCTACTTGAGTGTCAAGTCAATCAGCGCCTGTAAAAGGGTGACTTCAGATGTACATCAGCCAGTACAGCAAACTGACATTGTCTTTGGGCACTGAATTCTTAATGTATAAAACATGAAAGATGCGTTAGACTGAAGTTAGTTTGATGAATTAAACTACATTTACCGATGATGGTTTCTTTTTGTTTAAGTCATTTTTGGTTGTTGGTTCATTTTCAATTAATTGTGTTGCGTGAATAAATGACACAATAGATTTTAAGTTTTTTCCTCCACAGATTTATCAAATGAAATTTCTTGCTGGTACCTTCACTGCAAATGACACAGACACATATGAATAAATACACCTACACACACAGATACACACACAAAGAGGGTACAAATGACCACCCAGCAGTTGGTGACTGGCATTCTGTTGGTTACTGTCGTTTCCCAACACAGAGGAAAAGAAGAAAATAACATTTCTGTTGTTGTGATCATAGCGAGTGAAGCGGAGATTATGTCTACGAGGCTGCAATCAGAAGACAGACTATCTCCACATGTAATGCTTGTCTCAAATGGTTTGCTTATGTTTACATACTCAATACCTTCTGTTGCATATTGTGCCTACAGTACATATCTGGTTTAATGAGCCATATGTCTGATTGGGCCAATTTTCCCTGACTCCTTGTATTCACATTTACCAGAGATGATTCTACAGGCGTGGACCATTGGAAAACACATTATTGTGTTGCACAGTGATTCCCAACCAGAAATCAATCACTGTAATAGAGAAACAGACGTACCCCCTGGGGTTTTCTTCTGCAGTTATAAGAAGGTGCGTGAAGAGATTGTGGAGTAGCTCAGCTAATTTAGAAAGAAAAAAAAAAAAAAAAAGAGTGAAATTGTGAGTTGGTGAAAATGAATATTTCCACATATTTGTATTATAGATAAACATTCAAAAGGGATTACAAACGGTGTACTAATGGTCACAGTGACTAATAAATTACTAGCTACAAATGGCAGACTGCGCTGGGCACATTTCTAACCAGTCACTTGTAACACCTGAATACTAAAGTAATTGACAGCATTAAATGATGTCAAGAGTATTATCACTTTAAATTAGCACATTTTAAACCTGATTAGTAGTGTCAATGACGGGGTACTTAATCCCATCTGATTGTGCTCTGGGGGTACGTCAGACAAAAAAATTGACAACCACTGCTCTGTTGCACTGAGCTCTAGTGGTTCAACATGTGGTGCTTTAAAAAAAAAAAATTGAAAAGCACTATTTAACTGCCACACTGGTGTCTAATTTACCTTTTGGAAAAGCTCTGGGCGGTTTTCAAAAGCAATGCAGAGACATCTGTAAACTGCCAGCCTGTTCTCATTCCCAGGGCACCAAATACAGCAGCTTGGTCAGTGGCGGTCGTTATCTGATTCTGACGCACAACATACCACAAAAACGTTTGCAGGAGATCAGCTAATTCCAATGTAAACCCACCTGTGGCAATGACATAGTATGATGACCAACAAAGTCTGAGAACGGTGGGAGGGAGGGTAGGTTGACTAGTTTGAACAAACACAGGACTTTCATTCAAGAGACCACTGTTTGTGTCACGTTCTTAACCACATATTGACTCATTTTTAACCTACATTATGCGGTTTAAGTCACATAGATCACCTACATAATACAACATGCTTGTTAACAAGTGAAGTTATGTAACAAACATATTTATTTTAACCCAAGCCATTGTCTTTTTTCTAAACCTGAGCAAGCAGTTTTGCCTTAACCTAAAGTAGTTTTGGTGAGGAAACCTATGCTTCCTGTGAACATATAAGTTTATTTTAAAAAAAAAAGACACAAGCAGAAACTGACATGCCACTGAGCGTCACAGTTTGATGCATAGGGACACTGATTAAGCTGCTGTATTTGACCAGTTGGGAGTGAGAACTTGTTGAAGCTGCCATAGCTCTGTGCATCTGTTAGCAGCACCAAAAGTTATAACTCTAAAGATGACACTTTCATTCAATGACACCTTGGGTTAATGGTGGTAACAGTAAGCTCATTTTACGAATACAGCTTCCACAGTTATATTCAGAATCACACATATCCCCAGGTCTCCCTTGAAAAAGAGATCATTGATCTCAATGGGACTTATCTGGTTAAACATGAGTTAAATAAAAACAAAAACCATAACAATGATGAATGGGGGTCAGTGAACATGCCTTGAGCAGCTATTTTGTCAGAAATGCAACAAAACAAGAGCGACTGGTGTATCTGTTCACAGAAAAGTAAAATAAATAAATAAATAAAAACAAAGAAACCTTGGGCCGAGTGTATTCATCGCCTCATGTTGCTTTATTCAAAAAAGCCAACACAGTAAGGTTGAACTCATCAACCTTTGTCTCCCACATGTTTAAAATTCATGCATTGTTTTCTGTGTGAATGAAAATTACTCGAGGCAGTCACAGAAAAAAAAACAGCTCAACATAAATTGTATATAACTAGTTTTTTTTCCTGATACATAAATTAAGGATTATAACTTTAAGTAAACAAACAGAAAATATATGATTTTGGAATCTGCGGTGTCTCCATCACTGATGGGAAACAGACCCTTTTTGTGATTTCGGCTCATCTGACGGCTGCAGTTTTACATAGAAAACTTGGCCTAAAGCTACTTTACAAAATCAGAGGGTTCTCTGAGTCATTACGGTTATATATAGAACCACTAACCCGACTGAAGAATCTATTTGTGTGCTCAGTGCATGCACGACCTCTTGCAATGTGAAAAGGGAAGTCGGGCTCTCTACAGTATGTCTTCATTCTCCAAATGATAATAAAAACATTTACACAAGCGGGCAGTTTACACAGTATAATCAAGTTTAACATGAGTTTGTGAGGGGGAGACCGACTACGCCACGTTAACCGACATCATTTAGGATGGGAGGGTGTGTACGTGTGTATGCGTAGTTAATTGTCACTGTCCTGCTAAAGAGGCAGTGTCCAAGTGTATGTGTGTGCGTGTAGCTGACCATAAACAAGGCGTCAAGCCAGGCCAGCACACACATGCTAATTAGATGAGGGCTGCATGCTCCCTTTCTTTTCTCTTCCCTCTCTCACATGCAGTCCCGCAGTTCCGATTGTGGTCGGACGGATGACAATTAACTGTACACAGATGAGTCCTTTCCATCATGTACCGTGCCTGGACACACACTGACGGCTATCATTTTGGTTCAGTGAGGAGGAACAGAAAATGACAAAGAGTGAAAGTCTTTCCTTCTTGCCAGAACTCCTCTGTCAGATGGACAGGGGGGAAAAGAGGAAACACAACTCAAAGTTAAGTGGGCTAGAGTCAGTACTCGCCGGTCTGTCTCTTTCACCCTCTGTCCTTCATTATCTCTGTCTTTCTCTTTTATGAGTCTGTGAGATCATGCTGGCCTTTTGTTCTAGTGGACTATATGCTAGTGTTAAGCCACTATGTCCCCAGGGCACAGTTACAGTAACAACCATGATGACGGAGAGACACATGCTAAAACCATCTAGACACACACCCTCAGGAATACAGTGTCTGTGAGTGTAGAGGAGAAACAGACTGTGAGAGAACAAAAGAGAAACTTTCACCACATAAACTGAACCACTATTCTGACACTTTTATTGTCAGTTTTGATTTAATTTTATGTTAGTTTTGATTGCTGCACTGCTCTGATTTGGTTTAACACTGACCAACTGGGGCAAGCGATGACGTTAACAAATCATGTCACAGAGGTGCAGCGCCGGAATGGCTAAGCAAAACCTGCCGCCTGTGATTCATAGGATCTGGCAACCAGGCTAATCCAGGCCGTAGTGTTTTGCATAACAGGTGTTACATTGCCAGTGTGAAAAGGAAAGGAAACGCAGAGCAATCACAATATTTCCATGATATACTCAGGTGTATAATCAGCCACACAAACACACATGCACAGAGGAACACGTCAACACACACATACACAAGGTGTGCCCTGTCCCCTGACATCAGTTTTTTTTCTGCTAATGTGTCCTTAATGAATGGAATGATTTGTGCAAGTGTGTGCGGTATAAATTAGACTTCTCCATAGGGGACGCCACAACACAGAGCAATACATTACCCACTCTTTCAACAGCCACACTGTCTGCCTCCTCAGAGAGCGCAAAGCAGCCAGCCAACCAAATCTCAAATCTCTTAAAGACGAAAGCAGGAAGTGGAAAATGGTGACATCAACATAGATGTGCATCACCCTGTGCACTAATTGTTGAGCTCCTCCATTCATCTTTGTCAGGTTGTCCTTCAACAACAAATCTCTAAAGCACAAACACTGCTGTTGGTCACTGGTGCATTTTTGGACACAGTCTGGAGTATTTCGGTAGATGGTTGCCTATATACTGTTTTATCATTAAAGCACACTCTAATGGCTATAGAGTAATGTCACTGTCGGCATTTAAAATGTTGTCTTATAAGCACTGCTTTCACTCTATAATTCAGTTTGCCCCGGGGTACGTTCTACCGGTTAAATGAATGCTTGATTTACGGCACAAAGGAAGTGCGTCATCCACTGCCCAACCCAGCAGCTATCAGTAACTATCCCCAGTTACCAAAGAATATCAATGTATGTTAAAAGCTCACATCATTGTGTAACAGGTCTGCCTATCTATGGCATTACAAGTTTGTTTGATTTACTCTGATAGTAATTTAGTGGTCTCACCTGAGGGCCCTGACACAACAGGCTGATGGTTGGCTATCACTATCAAGTCACAAGACCTTTGACCCCGTCATCACATTCATGACCAACATGGAGGACTCCAGCCATTAAATTTTGCAGCCAAAGGATGAGGTGGCAGCCTACATCGAGTTCAAGACACTCAAGGTTGAGGATTGAGGTTTTATGGTGGTGGAAGGAGCATGCTAAAATGTGTCGCAACCTGGCAGTGATTGTGCAGAATGTTTTCCCCATCCCATCATTGAACACAGCCAGTGAAAGAGAATTTTGGATTTGTAATAGAAGAACAGAGAACCCTGCTTAATGTGAGTGACTGTAGCCTGTGTGTGTTCAATCATGGGTGCAGGTCGGGTCACGAGACTTTTATTAACAGGTGTGGCTTTGACTTAGACAAAAAGAGTCGGTTCTGGTACTGAGCTTTATGGGTTTTGGTGGGTGTGGGTTTTCAAAAATGGACCCATGTGGGACTCTCCTTCCAGTTTCCCTTTTTTAATGATGAAGACAGTCTCGCCTGCTGGTATGGACAGCTATTTCCTCTCACTAGGTGCAGAACATATATGTGCTAGTTGTAGTCTTTGCAGTGTGCTACAGCGCAACTTTTTGGCCAAGACATGGGCAGCATGAGGCAATCAGCTTTTGTCACCACTAGTTGTTTGATATTGATTTGGTGGGCTATATTTTGTTTGGCTACAGCTCTGATTCGGACCTCTGATTGACTTTTTCACTACAGCAAAGGCAGCTGAGGCTTTCTTTCTTTAATAATTAAAATGCATCTAGGTTTCTTGTAGAGAAATATCGACAATGTCTTCAAAAGATAGAAATGGGAATTAAGAGAAACAAGAAACACACAAAAAGGGACTTTCACTTTACAACTCTATTACCAGTTCAGCTTCAGTGGAGTTGACAACAGAAAATATTCCCACCATCCAAGATGTATGTGATGAACAGGTTTTAGTACCAAATACTCAAACTCAGAGTGGAAACTTGCGAGTGTTGCCTTTGTCATTGATGTTATGCATTCACACACAGTTCCACCACAGGAGAGGAAGAGCTATCAATTACTCCACTGTCATCAAAACAGAATGTGTCATGGTATGAGTAAGGGCCATCAAAAACACGTCCCATGTTCACAGAGTAGTTGGCTCTATTTTCAGGGCCTAGAGCAGTCCACTTTTGAGTCCTGAAATGCAAAAGTGAGTTGGCTTTCGAGCCATAAATTCCCTTGGCTACAAAGTGATCAGAGTGCCTGACAGAGCCAGAAGCACCACAGCCAGGGATCGGATCCAAGTCCCTGTGGTGCTGGAGAAATTTTTACTTCTGCACCGCCCGGGCACCCCTCAAAACCCAGATTAGCTTGAGTTTCATGTTTTTCTTCTGTGACATAAATCAAAGAAATGCACATTCCATTTGTACATTTTGGGGCTTCTCTTTGCTCTGATGCAATATGGTGCCATAAATGGGTTTTGGGGTCAGTTGGTTTGTCATAACATCTCTTGTCGTTAGCCTGCTTTTAAGCCTCTGAGCTCTATCCTCATTTCTTCAGTTTAATTATACAGCAGTCAGTAGTCAGATATCGATGCATTTAATATTAATCACATGTTATGCTTGAAAACATGCTAAGGCGGTACTTTGGAGTGCTGAAAATATCCATTTGACGAACGTAAGCCAACTGAACTGGACTATTTGTGGATTCCTTTTCACCCACTTCTGACTATAGGCACGACGTCACGCCTTCAGAAAGTGCTTACTGAAATTTCAGTACATAAAGTGTGCATGTAGTTACTCTCTGCACAAAGTGACTATGAGCTTAAACAGTCAATGTCAAAAACAATTGAACAATAGTTCTTTAATACCAAATCCAAGCATGTCTGTGGCCTGTCTCTGCATGTGTGTGTGTGTTGATGTCTAAATGTGTTGCATCCACTTATATTGCCTTTCAATATCTTCTCAGCACAACAAATCAAGTCTGTATCCATTAACATGTAGAGTGTGAGCAGCCAACTGGGCTGGAGGCAACAGAGACACAAGGGGATGGCTGATTTGGGTTGCACACAGAGGAGTAAAGCGTGCGTGTTTGTGTGAGCGTGTGTGTGTGTGTGTGTGTGTGTGTGTGTTCAGGACTGTCTGTGCACGGTCAGCCATGCTTTTATGCATGTGTGTGTAACCTGCAACTATAAAGAGCAGTCCCTGTCACACAATAGAGTCTACTGAAAACACTGCTACAAAGACAAACCAGGTCACACTTATACACACACACACACACACACACGCGCGCGCAATCAGAGACTTCCTCTGTGTGTCTTGAGTGACTGCTCTGCTTTTGCCTTCAGGCTGACAGTGACCTCCAAGTGGAGTCTCTCTCTGTATCTGTGTGTGTATTTGTGTGTGTGTTGTGCGCTGACCTTACAAGAACTCTGAGCATCCCCTCTGGTCCTGGTCTACCTCTCCTGTCATACCCGTGCTGGTGGCAGTGGAATACAAAAAAGCTACTGTGTAAAGTGTATGCAGATGGCACTATTAACAGAGCGCTGGAACAATATTGACAAAGCAGTAAACAAAATGCAGTAAACGTATTCGAGCCATTAGGGCCACGGCAGGCTGTGCGCTGCAGTAAAGTGTTGAGGATTCCCTCTTATGTTTGAGAGAGACACCTGCTCCACTGTCCATGGATCAGAGGGATGAAACTGAATGACTCATTTGTATGACGTGGACAGTAACAAGGGACATTGTGTAGGTCTCTGTTCCAGTTGTCAAATTGGCTCAGCTACCATCTCACTAAAACTCACACAGTATACAGATGGGACAAAAACTCTCAGTTGTATGCCCCTGCAAATCAGTCAGGTTGCAGTACAGTTTACATCCAGTCAAATGTAGCCATGGAAGCGGAAACAATTAGCATGTGAATTCTTGAGTTTTGCCAAAAGAACATGTTTTGTAAGGTCACAGTGATCTTGACCTTTGGCCACTACTACCTAAACAGTTCATTGTTGACTCTAAATGGATGTTTGTGTCAAATGTAAAGTTATTCCCTTAAGTCCTTGTTGAGATATTGCATTCAGAAGAATGGGACAGGCATACGGACAAACATAATGCCTCTACATGGCTATCATTAGTGTAGGGGCAAAAAAGGAGGTCCCTATATATATAGTTATTGCATCTTTCATAGGAATAAAATTAGTGGAAAATCGGTGCAGTGTGTTATCCAGGTTGGATCAGCAAGGTTAGAACCATGACCTTTGTAAGGCATTGTACAGTGGAGCCACTGACGGCACAAGACAAGGTTAACATTCAGGGCTCAGCCCCAACCTAGGTAGGTATGGGGGCATGCTTGCCCAATGAGTTTTTTCCCCCATTCACAGCAGCTATATGGACTATTTTTTGAGCCAATTGGGAAAAATAAATAAATTTGAAAAATAAATAAAAATCTGTACATCATTTGGGAAAAACATGATTGCTGCCAAGGAAAGAAAAATCATCTTGGAGAGCCTACATCGTGTTTTGTATCTAATTGTTCTCCAACTGTCTTCATCGCTTTGCTGGAGTAGAGTTCACAGAACGAATGTTTAGCTGACAAATCTGCTACATTTGAATGTATGCCATCATAATCTGGGCCGCTCTGATTGCAAATCAAGTATCCCCAACAATGCCAAGTAAATGTGGTTGTCAATACTCTGAATTGTGTATCTGGCCAACAAGAAACCATTTACCCAACTGTATTAGATTTCTTTAAGGATGAGCACAGTAGAATAAGCAACATGAGCATATATTATTATCTAAGTGACACAGAGATGAAGATATTTTAAAAATCTGAGACAACTTTAAAGCTTGAGCTCCAGAAACCACATCTCCACTCCACTTCTGAATTGAGCACTACATACAGACAAAATAAAAGTCAGAAGGGGATGTAATAACTTTAGCAACAACATACTTACTGGTTATCTTACTATATAATGATGAAAACGCTGCCTGTGGGTGTGTCTGTCTGTGTGTCTGTTCCACATTTTTCTCCTCACTGACTTGGTCAATCCATGTGAAATTTGGCACAGTGGTAGAGGGTCATGGGAGGATGCGAATGAAGCAATATTACATCAATTGGCCAAAGAGGGGTGCTATAGCAACCGATTGAAAT
>NC_065510.1:12614238-12654237 GCF_006386435.1 Epinephelus moara | reverse complement strand
CATTATTGACCCCATCAAACAAAATGGGGGCGCTAGAGAGCTCATTTCTTATCTAGGCCTAACCGCCATATGGATTTTTACTAAACTTGGTAGATATGTAGAACAGGACGCCTCAAGGTGACTGGAGAAATTTAACTCTAATTGCCAACTGGGTGGCGCTATAACAACAGAAAAATGCTTAAAAATTACTAAAATGCAACCCATCACTGTGGCTCCCCCTGTGGCCGAGTGTTGTTGTTTTTCCTAAATTTTGGTATGACTAAGTCATGGTATGGTATGCTGTACTCAATGGGTATGGGCTAGTTAAGGATATTAACTGCCAAAGTGCAGTCAACATCATTGTATAATGGAAAATGCCAGTATATAGTGCTGAACTGGGACAGATGTTTGAAATAAATGTTTAGTATACTAAAAATTTGGTACGTTGAACACTTTGAAACTAAGATCAAAACAAATCGAACCTTTACACACATGTCTATAGTCTGTGCAGTTTGTGCTTGTGTTGAGACACATCTCACCAGGACAAAATCAGCAGTGGAAACATGGATTATTTCACAAATTCTCTGTGGTCGGACTTCCATTAAAAATGTTGTGATGTGTCAGTAATAATCATCAAACTCATATTCTCAAATCACAGTCTTGGAATACACGAATGGACTCTCAAGGCTATGCTTTATCTTTTATTTTCTTAACAGAGTAAATTTATGTCATACAGATCTGTATCAGTCTAAATGTGAATTTTAATGGAGTAGGTGGAAGGAAATAAAATAAATGCAGCATTGGAATGAGACTGTGTGCTAGATTCCCAACTTCTGTTGTGTGAAGTTGGTCTGCTCACTGACCAAATGAAATGAAATCCCTCATCTGTCAATGAAGGCATTAATCACTCGGTGTCTGTGCATGTGTGTCTACCACACTATATCACCAGCATTTTTCTGACTTAACACAGTGTGTGTGTGTACGTATAGTACATTGAGTGCTTGTGCGTGTTTTTGGAGCTGCATTATATGGAAGTGTTCCTGTGCACACGTCCTAAATTTCGCATGTGTGTGTACGTGTATGAGAGTGTGTGTGTGCAGCAGAGCAGAACAGATGGTATTATGCGGATCACCATTTGCAATAATCGTCTATATTTCACTAACTCATAATTATCCTGATTGGAGCTGCATGCTGGCTGAATGACGATGACATGTGACACATGCCATTCAGTCTGTGGTTTTAATAATGGCGAATGCGCTCTGTGCTCACATCCAATTTCCACTCCTTTCTGTATCATCACCACTTTTTACTCGCACTCACACTGTGTGGTGAGAATATATGCATACACACATTTGCATATAACTCATTGGAGCAATGTCATGGATATATCTGTGGTAACAACTTATTATCGTCACGGTTTCACATCACTGATGCTGAATTCTGTATGTCTCACATGTCTGTGATATGTATGCACCTGCTGTGGAAAAGAATTTCCTCCTCAAGGACAAATTAACTATCTTTCAATTATTGTCTTCAGCATTATATACACTCTCTATTCACCCTATTTACTCAGCTAAATGAGAGCTAGCTTATTGTAATTATATAAGACACACACTTATAAAACAGATTACACATCTGAACAGATGCATGTTTGGTATTAACCCGACAAGAGAAATAATTAGTGGATGGTATAGAGAGCTAAGTGGATAGATGGGGTCATGGGTTCCACTCCCTGGTGTAAGACATGAACAGAGCCAAGGTTAGGGTTCCCAGCTGTTACATCCAACTGTGTGTACAGTATGAGTGTGTATGTGTGTGTCCACATGTGTGTTAATGAGGACCTCTAAGCTACGTGAATCCATACAAAGCTATATCTAGTTTCTCTCTGTCCTCTCTTTCTCTTATTCCTCCCCTCCATCCCTCCCTTTCTTTCATCCCCACTCTGGTTTGCCTGTACTCGTTCCTTCTTTGTCTGATATTCTCCCCCTCTCCCTCTATAATCAGTGTACTGCAGCACAGAACTGGAGGAAACCCGTGGAAAGTGATTTATTACAGTCACTCACTCACGCTCTCCCTCTCACACACACAGGGTGATTTATTGCTGTGCAGGTAGACAGTAGTTCAAGGGTAAGAGATTAGTCTCTAACACACACTGAACACCAAATCATTATTACACATTTAGATAGAGGACATGGTCTCTCACACGCTCAGCCACACCACTGTTTCATTGCATAAACTCTACGTACATAAAATAAGTTTAAACGGCAAAATGCAGAAAGAAAAGAGGGCAGAGAACTCAAAACTGGAATGATAACTTTTTTAAAGGCTCAAGGTTTTTCTTTTACTTTAGCTGCTATTGTGAATATTTGACCGTTTTTCAATTAAAATATATAATATGAATCTTTTGGGCATTAAATGTTTGAAAACAACTGTTACATATTTGGTTGAGTTGTATACTTACATTGTCCCAAACATTTCCAACAATGTTAAAGGCGGTGATCATATGATTAATTCACTGACTGGAGTGAAAAGGAAGTAGTCCCAAGCAGTCTTGTAAAGAAGCAGGTTGGGGTGGTGCATGGGTCATAAAAGCCCAGACTGGGGCGTTGGTGGCTTAGTGGATAGAGCAGGCACCCCATATACAAGGCTGTTGCCGCAGCGGCCCGGGTGCGACTCCAGCCCGTGGCCCTTTGCTGCATGTCTCTCCCTTTCTCTCTCCCCCTTTCACGCTTGACTGTCCTATCGATTAAAGGCAGAATGCCCCAAAAAATATCTTTAAAAAAATAAAAATAAAAGCCCAGACTTTGCCCTGAGACTTTCTCCTGGAGTTGCGTATTCAGAACAGCTTTGAGTGAAGTTTAAATCATTTAAAGGTACGTCCTCGCCATGTTTCCTTTCCTAAACCTAACCTCAGTAACTTTACTTGTTTGAAACTAACCTCCATAACTCTACATTAATTATGTCTCTGTACGTTAAGGACGTGACTTCATTTGTGGGGCACTAGTTTGTGGAATATCATCTGAACTATTGTGCATGCATTTTTTATAGTCTATCACACGGATCGCTCTTTGAGAATATGTTGCCCATTTGCACATGTGTCAGGGTTGTGGTTGTCTGCCAGAAGCTCTAATGAATTGACTTTCTATCCATTTTTAAGCCACATTTTAATGATAAAAGTCTTAGAAGTGGGTGGATTTAAACTATATTTTTTCAACAGATAAAGATTTTAAGTCATCAGACGTCTGGATCTTAAGTTATCAGAGGAACAAGCTGAGCAAACATCAAGGAGAGCTCGGCTCCAACCCCTGCGTGCCAAACAGCATTCTAGTAACACTGATTTTTTAACATGATACTGTTTTATTCAGTGTTTTTACTGGTTTAAATCCCTGGGTCAATTTGTTATGGAAAAGAGTACACCTCTGCGAATAATTCTAATGATGAGACCGAAACACTAAACACATCAGGAATCTGCAAATAAAATCATATATTACTTGATAAAATGTGTAATGTCTATCTGTGGAATGTGGAAATAAACAAACAGTAAAAACATTATATGAAGCACATAAATACATTAAATTATTCAGAAAATGAACTCCATTGGCAATTTGATTGTTTAGGGTCCTCTGGTGGATTTTTGGTCCTAACTATCCACTTGGTTCACTTCTGCCTCTGGCTGAATATGATTTATTGTCAGCTGCCAGGGGCTTTAATTTGAAAATGTCTGTATCAGCCTCAGAAAAAAACACATTGGTCAAACTGGCCAAATACAGCCAGAGTGGCTGAAAAAGGCTGCTGTATAGACCTGCGAGCCACATAGCCCAACCAGATACACACTTTCCCCCCGGAGCTACATAATCCATCAGCTCTACAGAGATGCATTCACAATTACGCGCTGAAAAAGAGCATGGACACACAGAGCCTTTCATAACCCACTTCTATTGTTTCCATTTGTTTCCATCTAATTCTACTTGTGTCAAGATCGATTGAACGGACTGAATATGAAGTGATGCACCCTGGGGTCATGTAGGTTTTTTACCACGCTACACACACATACACACACACACAAACACACACACAAGCTCTGGTCCGTATAGAAGTGAAAAGACTGAAGAATGAAAGAATGAAAACTGAACTTCTTTCCCACTTAAAGGAACAAAAGTGGTCTTGAGGGCTGGATATCAGATTCGATGATATGTGAAGCAATAATTTAAACCACACTTTTGTTTATTAGTGTTTCTGTGTGCGCTCCAGCCGTGCACGTTGTATGTGCGCCCTGCTCCTCATCCAGACAAATGGGTCAGCAGTTAAAATGCCAACGCTGACCCTGCTGTCACTTCACATGGAAGTCTACTTCCAGACGTGTGTGTATGTGTGCATGCATGTGTATGTTAATAATGTGTGTGTGTGTGTGTGTGTGTGTGTGTGTGTGCAATCCAATGCTCCAGCTCTACCCTCTGAGAGTCGTGTGTGAATGAATAAGACAAATAGATATATATGTAGAGGAACAAAGCAGTTGACTGGACAGATAATTTCAGTGTATTAGCATTTTAACAGAACGATAAGGCCCTGCTGTCCCCCTCTCTTGTTTCTCCTTCTTTTTCTTTACCTCCTGTTTTGGAGATATGTTACTTCAAACACGGTGATATCTCTTTGTGTTTTCTGACAATTATATACCTCTAAAAGAGAAAGAAAGAAGACACAGAAAAGCCCACAGACAGAGGCTTCTGCATTGCTGCCTCACTTTGTTGAACAGACATAACTGCAAACAAAAAATAAATAAATACAATTCTGCTATTCACTCCAGTCTCTTCGGGTTCAGTGTGTAGGATTTTGGGGATGTATTGGCAAATGGAATATAATACAATAAGTGTGTTATTTTTTGTGCATTATCACCTGAAAATAAGAATCATTGTGTTTTCGTTACCTTAAAATGAGCTGTTTATCTACATGGGGAGCAGGTCCTTGTCTATAGAGACTGCCATGGTGCACCGTTATGTTTCTACAGTAGCCCAGAATGGACAATCCAAACACTGGCTCTGGATAGGGCCATTCAAGTTTTTCGAGTCGGCCACCATAGTAAGAAGTCTTTCCACGTAAGAAAACCATCTTCTTTTCCTAATCGTAAAATGCTCCCCTCTGTGTTTTTACCGGTTTAAACTGTATAATTCAGCTCCTGGTAAAAACCTCCTGAACAATGAACACTGAAGCAGTTCTAACAGGGAGGAGTTTCAGCTAGTTGCAATCCTTCTCTTTCATTCCCACTCGTACATGAAGTAAGCCCCTAACAAAGCAAAGAGTCTCTCATCCTGCTAGTTCAACTCGTTTTTCTCTGACGTTTCTTTTCTTTGCGTATATGAACCATGACGTTTCAAAATTCCTCTCACCTGCTCCCTCTGTCTCTGTTTAGTAAACTCCTCTTCCCCCTCTACCTGTTACCTAAACTTCTACCTCCCTGTCACTCTTTTCCTTTAAAATCAACTGAAGAATGACAGTAAAAAAAAAAAAGTCAGTGTTGCCAAAACTAGATTATCAACAGAAGTAGTGTTACAGACATAAATATAAAATTAACTGTCAGTAGCAGTCTGTGCTTCCTTGCTATTTCTTACCAAATGTGATGATAAAAACAAAGAAAAGCCAAAATATAGTTTCTCCCCCACACAGGGAAACGCAAGAGGCGTTGCATTGTTGTCTAATGGACTAGTCCACATTCCACAGCGCTACTTGAAGACAGAGAAGAAAAGAGAGAGTGAGAGTGAGGGGGGTGGGGGGGTAATTGACGGATTAAAATCTGATCCTGATCTGCGGTTCAACTTCTCTCTCCTATTCTCCTCTCCTCTCCTCTCACTTTTTCTCACAGCCATCATCTCTCCTCGTCTCTGTCCAACTCCCCTTCCATCAGTTTCCCCTTCCCTGTGAACCGTGCTCAGTGAGGCTTGCAGCTGTACAGACATGCTCGTTCAGCCTCTATCTCAGACCATGACGAGGAGAAACAGTGATGACTGACATAAAAAAAGAAATATTTAATCCCTAGAGAGGTTTTTTTTTTTTCCCAGACCTAAAGTCAGTGAGACGCCGGCTCATCATTTTTTATCTGTTTTGCTCACACTTGACACTTGGTATAGATGAACCGGCATTTATAATTGCCAGAATTCAACCAGACCTTTTAAAAAAAACAACAACATTCCCTTACTAACAGATTTAGTACATTAAATGACCTGACTCCTGTCTACTGATGGGTGAGCTTCAGTCTGGCTCTTGACAGAACTGAAGTCGGCAGTTAAACGGGTGAAAACATGGCAACGGCATCAAATGATCCTGGCACTGCTGCCAGACTCTTCCAGTTATGAGCAACTTGGCACACAGAGCTGACAGAGACGGACAACTGACATAATATTTATGGAAACGCTGCTATATAGCTGTCAAATACCTTTTTTTCTGCAACGTATCCTCATACAAGGGTTCGTTTAGCTTACGAAAAGTTATGCACATGATTAGTATGATGTCTGATGAATGAGGGCCCCTACCGGTAAGGTTGAGAAAAATAATTACGGTTGCGTTGACTCAGAATAATTTAACATTTACTTTTGGTTTCTCACAGGACACAAACTCTGGTCTACTGTGTCAAAGTCGCGTATGCACCATCCCGACCACCTCCCTACGCCGACTTTGCTGCTGTTAGTACGTGATCTGACTTGCTCCTTTGCTCTCGTCATATGACAGATGACAGCCTGCAGCACATAGGTGTCATGATAGCAGCCTCCTGGTTGGTCTCACAGTATATGGATTATAGTGGATTACTTTTCTTAGGTTTAAGTACAAACAGTGAGTGAGAACATCCTGTTCTATGACATGGCCTAATGTCATTTCTTATTTGTTGTGGCAGTCGACTGTTAAATCTTCTTTAGTTATTAAATTTAGCGTTGGAATTGACATAAAAATCCAGCTATCATAACAACACTACCCTGCCTACCCTATAATTTAAAGCTCCATTTAGCAATATTGTTGATGTTGACGCTGAATATAATGATTCATCAAATAACACCCCAGCCAGCAGCTCTATGCAGCTTTCAGTTCATTGTTTAGTTTGCCAGTCTGTACGGTCGAGTCCTGACAGCTCACACTGACCCGCTCAGATGTACTCTGGGCAGATACTGAGCAAGACAAGATGATTGGACCATATACAGTACGTCTACCATGAAATGACTAAGAACAGAAGTAAATGAGTGATGAAGAATTTCAGATATCTGCCAAGCCAGAAGAGAGACTCCAATGTAATGCCCATATTGGTGTGTTTATAAGCAGTGGCTTTACCCTGTTTCCTACAAAATGCTCATATATTACTAACAATGTGTTTTGGAATAAACATAATTGCTGTGGTGTGACATTTTTATACCACACAGAAGTTGTAAGAAGGTCACACTGAGTGGCTAGACAAACCAAGCAGAAATATTTTGCCAGAAGAAACAAGGGTTTGTGTCCTGTGTTACATGTCTGATAAGGCTTAGGGTGCTAAACAGTCTGGATAAAGCAAGGGGAGGTATGTGGTTTTAGTCAAATATTGGAAAAGTCAACATGTCATGTCTCATGTTTGAGTATTCAATATAAGGACCACAATCTTTCCCTAACCTCAACCAAGGGCCTTGAGTTGCCTAAACAGAGCCATCAAAATGTCAAGCATGCTTTATTGTAAGTCGTGGATATGGTAGGGAAACAAATTAACTACGCAGACAGTAAAGGTTTGATGATAATTTAAATGTGGACAGTTTGCTTTGGCTTTGTAAAGTTAGTAGATAGTCTCTATGTTAGTGTATCGTCATTATGATGCAGATAATTGGTTACATATAAACAGAGGACATGATTAAGTGGTTGACTGTAACACATAAGTATTAGACAAGCCGATCACCATGGGTGTATTACTGAGCCAGAAGCCAGAGACTCTGCATGAAGTCACTGTTATGAACAATGCTTTTGTTGTCTAAGGGCTTAGTGATTCATGACAATGACAGATAAAAGGACATACTGAAGCAATAGCTTAAACGTTCACTTTAAAGATGTCACAAGAAAGAAACCACTATGATACATTTTAAGTGAGTATTAATCCGTTCAGTTTGTCTACAGGACTTCAACTCCGTGGCGAGAGACAACAGCATGTCATAGAAAGAGGACACTACAAAAATATTGCCATTAAAACAACTCAAAGGTTTCAGGTTCCAGTGAGACGATCACCTGTCAGTACCATAGACTGTATGAAAGAAGTGCTCGTAGCCACCATGATGTCACCCATTAATTTGTGGACTACGATTTTGAGACCTCAAGTTTGGCATTCTGGCTGTCGCCATCTTGTTTTTTTGGAGCCAGCTGGGGAGCAGTAAAGGATGGATCTGACTGAAAACCCAAATACACCACCCTTGTAGTGGCTGGTCAATCACAAGGTAGCCACGCCCCACAGCATGCCATGCTCTACCTTCTATTTTACTTTAAACGGGACCGTAATTTACAAAATGAACATCATGCCGTATTGAAGAAGACTTGAAACTGGTGACTGCGACCATTAACTTTTTTGGAAAATATTTACTGAGGAAATAAATCAAGTGAGAATTGGGGTCATTTTCTCGTTGACTTCTGTACTATTGGACTTCTTTTTAAAACCACTGGAGTTGCCCCCTGCTGGCCATTAGAAAGAATGCAGGTTTAAGGCACTCTGCATTTGCCTCACTTTTCAGATCCAGAGGCAATGTCCACTTCTTTGATACAGTCTATGGCCGGCATCACTGATTGTCACAAAGCAGCAATGCCACTGTGTTTTGTCATGCAGTGCTGGTGTCTGTTAAGACTGCCTCAGTCTGATTTCTGTCCTCTCATCTAAACATCTGATATTTCATTCTATTTGATGCTATTTTGTTCCTTTTTTAATTACCAGGGCGAGATTTTTCTGCACTGATCACCAGCCTTGAAGCATCAGCAGCAAAACAATGAAGTCCAACAGTGATAACCCTCCTATTCTGGCTTCTATTTCAGTGTTAAATTGCTGCTCTGCCTCTGCCTTCTCTCTCTAAGCTCTGGTAGTCCCTTCGATTCTCTTTCCAATAAACTCTTTCTCTGTTTCTGCCTTCTACTCTGTCTTCACAACATCCATCACATGCATATGCTATCTTACTGATTCACACAAGCACACACATAGCACACACTGACAACTTCACACTTGGAAGCACATGCACAAACAGTGATTGTTCATTAAACACACACCCCACCTCTCACAAACACCTATGGAAAAAAACGAGGAGGTGTATTCTTGCATGGAATGTTGACTTCCTGTGTTGGCAGTATCTAGGGAACAGATAAAAAATGGTTTGTGCACGAGGTAGGGAGAAGAACAAAGAGGTAAATATTCTATAGGTAATAGATAATGTTGACAGACTTTCTGATGTGAGCAAAGTCATTTTTCGGCTTCCTCTCTTTTATTTTCTCATTCGTAGCTCCTGTGTCTTTTTGTGAAAATGTATTTAGAGCCATTTTTCTCCTCACTGGTCACATCGAGGAACATTGTCTCGAAACGATCTGTGTGAATGCTAATTCACCTGCAGCATATTCACAAGACAGAGAGAGAAAATGTGTCGCTTTAACATTCAGGATATCGTTGAGTGTCAACACTCACATAGACACGTCATCAGATGTGACGTGGCTTCAAGACTGACTGACAAATTGAAAAGTGAGCAACAGTAAATACTGATACTTCTTGAATGTACAAGTCACATCATCTAAAGAAAAAAAAGGCCTCTGTTATCTGCTATCACTGTTTTCTGCGAGTATAGCGAGTGTGCCCGAACTATAACTATAACTATACTTGATATTTTCTGAAAAAAAAAAAACAAACACAAAAAACCCCGAAAAACTCATCCATACTGTTTTTATTTGCATCAGGTCAGAAATATTGTTATGTTCGATTTTGTCTCCTGGTCCGAGCATTAATGAAGTGCTTTTCAGGAGATTTAAAAATAACAAGATGTATATTGTGTTTTGGGATACAGTCTAAAACTTGGCTGTGGCTCAGAAGTGGAGCGGGTCATCCACCAATCGAAAGATCAGCAGTTTGATCCCCAGCTCCTCCAGTCTGCCTGTTGAAGTATCCTTGAGCAAGATACTGAACCCCAAATTGCTCCCCATGGCTGTTTCATCAGTGTGTGAGTGTGTTAAAACTGAGTAGCAGGTGGCACCTTGCTACTCAATGTGTGAAGGGGTGAATCTGTAGTGTAAAAAGCGCTTTGAGTGGTCAGAAGACTAGAAAGGTGCTATACAAGTGCAGGTCCATTTACCATATAATTTTCAGGACACATCGCCCAGCCCGAGCATTTTATACCAAAAAGTTGAAAAAAATCACAGGGGCATCAGTGATTTAGTGGATACAGCAGGCGCCCCATGTACAAGGCTGTTGCCGCAGAGGCCCGGGTTCAACTCCAGCCTGTGGCCCTCTGCTGCATTTCATTCCCTTTCTCTCCCCCCTTCATGCTTAACTGTCCTGTCAATTAAAGGCAAAAACACCCAAAAAATATCTCAAAAAAAAAAAAAAAAAAAAAGCTTTGAGCATTAAGAAATCAAGTAAAACTTTATGATTTCATGTCTGTGTCACTGTTTTGTATCTGTATACCTACCTAGAACATGGTTCTGTTCAAGGTTTGTGCCTGCTAAAAGGAAGTTTTTCCTCGCAACCACTGGCAAGTGCTTGCTCATGGGTTGATGATTGGGTCTCTGTAAATTATATAAGAGGAAGATGAAAAGTTTTCTGACACATCATTTGTTTCGGCACTATCTAAATAAAGTTGACTTGACTTGCTATTATTAACAAAGTCTCATACACTGCACAACCAACAATACAGTTGCACACCTTCAAACAACTGTATTCTCCTACTGTCAGTCACTGCCTTGCCCAAGGACAGCTGCACAGCAGTTGATCATAAAGCAGCCGTTGTCTACGTAAAGAAACTGTTTTGGGATTTATATTAACAACCTCCCAGTCATAAATTCACCTCTCTAACTGAATGTTTTGGCTTATAAACACACCGCTTTGTTCCTAATATTTACTGACAAGGTTGCTGACCCACACACACACACACACACACACACACACACACACACACACACACACACACACATGCACACACGCCCTTTAGGTGTTTACTATGCAGAATGTATTCACCACACACAGCTTTTGTTTATGCAGCAATATGCTGACTGCAATACACACAAGCCCAACCTTATTATGCACATACACAAATTTACGCATTGTCCCACATGCAAGAGGCACACACATGCACACACACACACACACACACACACACACACACACACTGTACCTGAGTGGGACCTTGCTGTGATTTAGGTCACTAATCCGTTTCCACGGCGATGGCCTGCCTGCACATCAGAGCACTGGGCTTTGTTGTCCATTCATTGGAAAATCCACATGCACATCTCTGCATCTCTGGATGGGACTGGGTTTAGTCTCTCTCTCTGTCTCTTGTTTTTGTTTGGTTTTTCTCTCAGTACGTCTTCGTGCCTCTCTGCTTATCTGTTATAATTTCATTTCGATTGTGTGTGGGGATTTGTGTGCATATGTGTGTGTGCGTGTGTATTTAACAGAAGCCAAGCTGTTTACAAGACTATGGAACGATACTGTCAAGTATCAAGTAAACACGGCGTGATTGCACAAGCACACACACAAACACACAGACACTCCAGTTGCATGCACCTATTTCATAAAATGGTTTGTTACACTGACAACTCGGACTGTCACAAAAAAAAAAAAAAAAAAAAAAAAAAAAAGACCAGCTGGGTCTGTCTGTGTGGAGAATACATGCTCTCCTCATGACTTCCTCCCATGTCGGTCTGCAGCATTAAAATCCTTTTTAATTACCTTTCAATGAGACTGAATGCACATCAGATCTCAGACTGGTGTCCTGTCTGAGCTGTCTCCCTACAACAGGCGTTTCTCGATAACAGCCTGCATGTTCAGTCTCCCTGTTTTGTACAAATAACAGTAACATTTACAACCAATCAACAAAATCACTACTGCAGACCTTGGGAGGTTAATCGCCTCTAATTCTGAGCCATTTGATTCTTTAGTTTTCTCAGCCTGTGACCCAAATGCATAATTTATTGTCTTACTCTTGGACCCGGGCTCATTAAAAGCGATTAAGACTTTTGGCATGCGAGCACGCCGCAGAAACAGACTCCACATCAATGTTGAGCTGCAGTTCATATTTTGAAAATAACGCTACGGGCTCTTTCCAATGCTTCCACTTTGCATTTAACTGTGTTTTGTGAGGATTTTTTTTTTTAGGCCAACATGAATGTCTGATGCCTCAAGAAAAAAACGGATGTTAAAGTGCATGATTCAACTCATGCACAAACTCACATGCAAATACTACACAATGCATGCACACACAGACAGGGGAATACACAACCATCAACCTGATGTTTTCAGAAGCCTTTTCCATGACAAGTAATATTTATTAACATAGCATGAGCCAGTTAAACAGTGGACCATCAAATAAACAGCAAACTCACATAATAGAAGCTTTTTGGCACCCACACAGTAATCCCAATCATGTTTTGTCTTCTGTAACAAACTCATCAGAAGTGACAAGCCAAAACAATGGGCACTGATTCATATCTAGGAATTCAAGGCTGTGAAAGCTTTCATTGCCCAGCTCCTTCATGTACAGGGGGGTGGGCAAAATACCTGACAATATAATGTGAGTCAATACAGCAGCAAGCTCCAGCCTTCAAAACAGCTCTCACAGTGTGTCAACCAACACAGAACATTATTAGGTTTTACTTGTTGCAGAGCTATTGCAAGGGATTACATTAGGCTATGCATGCCATGGTGTTTTTGTGTCCACCCCCTCGTGTGTTTGTTTAGGGACTGTGTGTGAGAGCAAGACAGCCAGTGGAAACCAGCGTCATAAAGTGAGGACAAGACAGGAGAGGATTGAGCACATACACATGACGGGGCAAAGCATATCTTAAAAAAATATGTCACACACTACATCACACTTAAAAAATGAACACACATCCCTAAACTGCAAATATGAAATACTGATGACATGCTACGTAAAAAAAGTGTTTTACTTAAGATCACTTCTTTACTTTTCTCTTTCAGGCAACATGTCACCAATTTCACCGATATGCAACATTTAATTAACCCGTTGATCAAACTAATGAATAGATGCTTACACTATTAAAAATGAGAGCTGGCGTGCTGCTGTGGTTTTCGCACCTTGTCTCGGTGCTGTTGCCGAGAAGCCCTCAAGATCGAAAAATTATTAGTTTGCTAACTACATGGTGAATTATGTCAGATATGCAAAAAAGAAGTCAAAACTTTTCAAAAACCAAATGTTCCTTGAACTGAAAACAGCCTGAAATCTTATGATGCGCTGAAACAAGTTAGAAGTTGAAGTTCTGTAGCTTTACTGTGCAACTTGAAAAGAGACATCAAGTGCAATCAGCAACTACTGAAGCAGTCATCAAGCTTTAAAAGAAACTTGCGAAGGCATTGATTGTGCTCATAAGATGATATTACATATCTATAAGATGTAAAAACATATGCAGGCTACCAATTATGGAATATTGAGTACAAATTAATAATCAGTTTAATTCAGAAAGAATCCCCTCTGCTCTATCATTTTTTTTTTTCCAGTAGACGTTACGACAAGGAAGTGGGTGTTTAGGCACCATGCACAACGATTCGCACACTCAGAAAATGAGGGATAAAATGCAGCATTTTTAACCCAAGTGGTTCTCCAGAAATTTGTCCGGAACGCATCTCCCTGCCAGACAACTGAACTAAATGAGATAAGTGGCCTGAATTCAGTCCTTATGAATGCAGAGTCGTTTTTACGGCTAGCTGTAACTCTGTGGGGCAATTAGCCTGAAGGTAGTGCGCCAGGTTCTGGGTGAGAAATGGGGGATTTATGACTGTAAGTGCGGAAACAAACATTTAAGAGTACACCTAAGGCAGCTGCAGCCATTCAGGAGCCCCAGTGCGACGAAAACACACCAGTCTGACTTATTCACAGTGTTTGCTTTTCTTTCAAATTCTGGGCAAAGTAAGCCAACTATCTCTGTGGAGATCACTTTAAAAAAGCCTTTATCTAATGGCAACAAGTCTCAATGATTATGCCCTCTGATGAAGGCTGCCAAAATAATAAGTTGGTGAATTTATTATCTGTGTAGCTACTATCAAATGAAGGTTTTTTAATCATGTCTTATTTCATCATGGCTATGAAATCTAACAATCTGGATTTTGTACAGTTATTTCCAAGATGTCTCGTCAAGTACTCACAACTCACCACAATAAAACCATTAATCCTCGACATCATTCAGTCCAGTACATGTTTAGAGCCCACTTCAGTGTTTCTCTGAGCAAACAGTGGAATATCCCACTGCATACTGCAGCAGGACTCCCTCAAAGGCATTTGCTAAGTCTTGAGGTCAATTAGTTTCAAGGCAATTAGCGAGTCTGAGTGTCACTGAATGCAAAGGAATTAGCCCGGCTATTTGAATGAACACACACACATGCACACACACAAAACAGTGGACAGATAGAGAGACTGAGAAGAATGGGTCTACTGTGTAGCAACACAGGCCACAACTAGAAGGTCAGTGATGACAAGTGGACATGTGTGTGCCATGTGTACACCTCTGTCTATGTGTGTGTGAGTGTGTGGTAAAAAGAGAGAAGGAGAATGCGATCCCCGGGAGAAGTTATACAGTGCTATTAGCCCATTGCCTGTTGTAGTTAGCTCTCCTCTGTCTCCGTCTCTATCCACTAGAGAAAATGTAATTATATTCTGAGACTACAGTTAAGCCATACCCACTCTTCTGCACCACATATTCAAATGAAATGCATAAATTAAATAAACCTGTCTGTGAGAGTATAATTAAATAGGGGGGAAAAAGGCTGAGAAAAGTGGCTGTCCGAGTGTGCATCTATGTGTGTGTTAGTGCGTGTATGTGAGCATGCATCCTGTGAAGCTGTGAGTGGGCAGGGAGTGTAACTCTACATATGGAAGTCAGCTTAATTGGTTGACTTTAGCTAGCCTCAACGCCGGCATTAACCGCACTGAGTGGGCGCAACAACCACATACACACGTACTGCACACACGCGTGCAGACACACACCGAGGTAAACACCAAGTTGTAAATGCAGGGTGAATAAGTCCATTTTGTGCATACGGTGTTGCTGTCACGCTGACTGTTAGTTAGTGAGCTCATAGAGAACAGGTGCATGTAGATAATCCCTGAACAACAGGGAAAGCTGTGAGATAAAGAAAACACGATTCCTTGGTCAAAACAAATTTGTGCTTTTCTTTAATGCTTTTGTTGTCTTTCTTTTGTCTTGCTGCTGGTATGGTAGTTCCTCCTCACCACACCTGTCTTACACATTACATGCTGCACATTTGCACCTGCAATTTCACATCAGCATGTACCGAGAAGAAAGAAGTCAAAGTTGGTCTTTGCTTTAAGAGAAAAAGTTATAATGCATGCCTGCAGGTTGCCAAATAGGTAAGCAATGTGTCATTGTTTATGTCTAGCAACTCATTTTATACAGGTGAAGAAAGCTGTCAGATGATATGAATATCCCCAGAAAAATCACATCAACATGGGCGTTTTCTTTTTTATTACGGCAATGATGAGACGACAGATGCCACTGTGTTGAGAATGTAGCAAACACAGTGTGCGTTCATGTCAAATATGAGTATGAAGGTTATCTCATGAGGATTTTGTTTTCTTCATGTTGCGCAGTACAAGAACTAAGCGCACACACCTCAGTGAATGCATTCATATAAAGAATGTTATCACCTGGAAAACAAAATGAAAAGCAGGGTTTGCGCTGAGACAAAGAACCACAGCTGCACAAATGAAAGAGGCTGGCATGACATGATGAATGAAGCACTTTGCAGCATCTACTACAAGATTTTGGCAGTAAAGAAGCTGCCTAAGGATTTAAAATCTGTGCTGGACTGCTGTCAGAGTTGTGAATTTTCTCAAGGCAGGATCAATGATTTCACAACTGCTCAGTCTGCTCAGCTCTGAAAAGGGCAATTGCTACAAGTAGCTTCTTCTGCACAGTGAAGTAAGGGTGGATATGAAGGAGAGAAGAGCTCACAAGACTCTTTGAACTGCGCTCTCAGGTGGAGATGTTTTGCATGAGCAACTTTTCTCCTTGGCACATCCTTTTGATCTTGCAGTATGCTGGCAAAATTAGCTCACCTGGCAAACAATATATAATATTAATAACAGTATGACTTCTGAAAAGTCAGAATATGAAACAACAAAGGCTTTTTATTGACAGTTTTTGGCATGGCTCGCGAAATAAATGGAATGCAGAAAAAGCTGCAGCTCTCTGTTAATAAATTCAGGAGGAGGGACTTTTGCAGAGTGCTCATGAGCTGATCTCTGCTGCTGCTGCTCAAGATATGATTATACTGAACCCTGTTTCACTGAGCGCACTCAAAAGTTCTGAAAACACTCTCTGCTGGAAGCTTAGCTGAGGAATCCAGTGAAATAATGAAAGCATGATCCTTTGTCAGACACAGAGCATGTGTTTTGATTATTTTCCATGTTTGAAAGTGCAGCACAGTTCACTTGCTAATTGGTTAGCTATGACCTTTTAAGACAATTTCTACTTGAAATAATCAGATAAGGACAGATGAACAAACAAATCGTTGCCAGAGCCATAAATAGCACCGGACGGAGGAGACCTGGCACTGTATGTAATAAGGAGGTTTTAGATTATACATAGACTGTGATTCAAAAATGGGAATAGTCCTCCAGGGAGGACGCTATTCCATTACTGTTTTAAAATGTTGACCAGATAGAATAAGTGTTATTAAGTGTTGGCTATACGAACACTACATTTGATCAAAAACACATTCAACTATTTCAGTTCATGTCGTGTCGTGTGCTGGTGCCATTTGCTAAGTAGCTGTGAGAGCAAGGTTTCTCAGAGACCACAATACCAGACTAGGTGATCTTCAAATCAGCAGTAGTTTGCTACTGTATGCGACAATACCCTTTTTGCTAATACTTTTGAAACCACTGACTGTATATAAAAGTGTTCCCAAAAACTGAAGCCAAAACATCTAGACTGCCCCCTGGTGGCTGGCTGCAGAATAGATAATCAAATCTGCCCGCTCCATGTCAGCAGACAGGAAAAGAGCCAAACTAAAACCTCAAATACAACTCCCCAAAGATGGTTTCTGTCATTTCAGTTAGTTCTTATCACACTGATGTATGTTAAGTGTTCATTTTTATGATAAGCTTAGTTGAAACTGGTTATTTGATGCTATAAAAGGGAAGTGTGATGTCATGATTGACAGCGGTGAGTGACTCATAGTTTTTCAGGGGAGTGTATAAGCAGGACCTCAATACTGTGGCTCCACTTTCTGATCGCAACTATGCAGACTCCAAATGGCGTCACCAGTGGAAGATGGCAGCACCCATATATATGTACCCAGGATATCTTGGCTCCATTGTTTTTAAGTAGGAGGCAGTGGCATCGTCCATCTTTATATACAGTCTAGAGTCTTTCTAATATTTTGTATTTCAGAAATGTGAGCTGGTATGGGTATGGGGGATGGGTATGTGTGTGTCAGTGCCTCGCTGGTGGAATTGAAATGCTTTAACGTAACGTCAGGTGGCATTCAGTCCAAAACAGTCAAAGAGCCAATGTCCTAGAGCAAAGACAAGGTTAGTGGTTCCCTTCGCAAAAGCAAGATGCAAGCACTGCAAAGGTTATGGGTTCCATTCCCTTTGTGGCTAAAAGGGCAGAGCAAGACATTTTGAAAAGTATAGCCCAGGGCTATAGGGTCCTGAAATAACCCAAACAGAGTAAAGAGTCCAGTTGGCTCAGGGTTGTGTAGCTGTGGGCTAGCTGCTTACAGTAGTCCACAGCCCCTCCACAATAAGGAAGAATCTGGAGAAAGAATGGGAAGACTGAGAAAATGATGACCTTACAGTGAAGCCAAATTTGCCCGCAACCAAAGCACAATCAAACACTTTGTTGCATGCTTGGTGCAGCTTCATATTCTTCATTTACTGGCTGCATAAAAATGCTAAAACTGAACTGAGGCATTTTCCCACGACGCAACAAAACTAATCATTCAAGTCTGAGGAGCTGGTTTTGACCACAAGCCTGTGCACTCTGCACAAGTGACAGCGTCAGCCTTGCTTCAAATCCAATGTGGTATCCTGCATTTCAGGTCAGCTCTTTTGTGTGGTCTCAGTTTTAATTAGTTTGTTATTCCTGGAGGATGTGTGCAAAAAACTCATATAAAACATTGGCTGTGAAGCAGGATTTGATACCATCGCCTGAGAAACAAAAAATACTTTCACACATGCACCATTTACTTTTAATCTGACAGCATTTTGCCATTAAGTGGTCACAAGTGAATCTGAAGCCAAAAACCACGATGGCAATAAATTAGTTACGGCAGTTTGACTGCTCAAGATGAAGTAAAATTGGTGCCAAGCTCCCTACTGGCACTGTCTGTGTTACATTATTCTCTGACAAACAGATCTTCAGCAGTCTAGTACTGGTATTAATGCAGGAATGGTATCAATGCCTGTGAGAAACATAGAAGCTCCCACCTTCATTAGGATGCTTCCTGTATTCACGCAGTCAATGGATTTAATGTGTGAGATGTAGATGGGATGTGCGCATAAAAGAGCTTCTTTCTACAGCTGCCATTTACCATTAAAGTTCAATAATCAAATCCATCACGGAGAGGCCAAAGTGTAGCAATTTCTCCTCAAGCCTCACCAGGGCAGGAGGCAATGCAGCCGCTACATAATGTACGGTTAATGCTATTTTTTTCTCGAGTGGAAAATCTCATGGAAGCAATCACTATTACTACACCCACACATAAGACTCATATGTAACACCTTCATGCTGCCTCTCTGAGGGTTGTCTACAGGCATCCTACGAGAATGAAAACAAATGAGTGATAACATTAAGCAACGCTGGGAATTTGTTTTAAGATAGTAGCAGTGGATGCGAAGCTTCAAATCTAGCAGCAGTTACCAGCCACACTCTGCTGGATTAAATAAACTCTAAATATTCTTTATCTAAATCCCCCCCCCCCCCCCCCCCCCCCCCCCCCCCCCCCCCCCCCCCCCCTCTCCCCCCACACCCCCCCNTAGCAGCAGTTACCAGCCACACTCTGCTGGATTAAATAAACTCTAAATATTCTTTATCTAAATACCCCCCCCCCCCCCCCCCCCCGCACATATGTTGTGACATTTCCCCAGGTTGTCAGACATTGTGGTTCTTGATCCAACCAGAAAACGAATCACTGAAATGAGAGATGGAGGGAACAGCAGAGAGAAACGAATTAAAGAAGAGGAAGAAACGAGGGAGACGAGGGAACCGGGGAGTAATATCGAAAAAGAAGCAAACACCGGCTTGCACAAACAGACACACACTTGTGCACATGCAGCCAAAATTGCAGATGCACAAATGTATTTACATATGTTCACTTACACATGCAGGTCATGTAGATGAAATGGTGCTGATCAAGCAAAACTGATATAAAATACACACACACACACACACACACACACACACACACACACACCGTGAGAAAATGAATAACTGTTTTCGATTATAATCGCTCACTGTCCCCTCTCTCACTCAAACCACCAGGCAGTGGCTGCTGCATGTGTTTTGGTGTCTGTGTGTGTGTGTGTGTGTGTGTGGATGTGTCGCTGTCATGTGTGTCTGTGTGTTCATCTATCAACAAGACAATCCGTTTTAAGGTGAAAGAACCACAACACCGCATTAACAAAACCACATATGTCAGCACAGGTCACACACGCACACACGCACATTCACACACACACACACCAGCACATAGACTTCCTGTAACTTGACCCCATGGCCTGCTGGGATGGCGACCTTGCCTTGCCCCTGGCATGACTAAACAAAAGAGATGGAGGGGGAGAGGAGGAGGGGTAAAGATGAATGAGAGAAAGGCGGGGGAGGGGGTGGGGGTAACCATAACAAGGACATGGGGTTAAGTGTGTGTGTGTGTGTTCTTATATTCCTTTGTATGCAGCTGCTTTTGCAGATTTGCCTTTAACACATCAATAGAGTCATTTCTTTTCAAACTCAGGTTATCACTCATCACTCTCTCTGATACCCCTTCACTTGGTTTGGAGTGATGTCTCCATTTCAAAGCACTCACACATTATTATTAATATCAGTGTCTGTTGTATAATGACACAAAACTAATCATAATGATCACGGCAGTGTTAAGACAAAAAGAAAAATGTGTATTATTTTACATTAATACCTTCCCCTCTTCTATTTCCCTTTCATTCACTGGATCTATTCTTCCCACATCCATCTACGTCCCCACTCAAGTGTGTTAGTCATTGTGTGTGTGACTGCATAAATAGAAGGAGCACATATTCTCTCTCTCTCACACATCATCCTGATTGAAGTGTCATCATATCCTAATGTCTTTTGTCCTCACTCTGCCCTTTAGTCTCACGAATTGATATATATTTGATTAAACTACTGCAGCACTGTGTGTGTCATTAAAAGAAACATTAGTTACTTAAAAAAAAAAAAAGATGCTATGCAGAAAATGGCTTTTCCTGAAAAGATTTATTGTGGAGTAGCAGTGTGAATTCTGGAATTATAATCACTGGTGGGTGCTGCTGTTGCTCCATGTGAACTGTTTCATTAATCTGACACTCAGCTGAGAACTTCAGCATCCCATTTTCTACCCAAGGGAGGCACTGAGTAACTTCATGTAATATGAATAAAATTAAATTGAAAATGGTCGAAGCAGGGATGAAAATGTTGTGTGTGTGAGGGTCTGTGTGTGTGCGTGTAGTTGTCAGTCAGCTGCAAAAGCCTCTAGAACCACAAACATACACACTCAAGGATTTAAGACTGTTATTGAGCTGTTATATGTCCACCCATCCATCTACCTGTCAGAAGACACTTTGCACTGCACTGTCCTGAACAGTGTTTGATCCTTACACCTACACAACAGAAATAAAACCAAACTGGTGGTGAATTTCTCCATGATCATAACAAAAATGATCACAATGACGGATCAAATCAACCCTCACATGACTTTCTCTGTGTTCCTAACCGGAGCTGAAGCTGTGAAGTGGCATGTTAGGCCCCCGTTGCTGTAGTTCTATTCACTCTAAACGTGTTTACATGAACGATACAAATGAGCAGATTAGTCATCAGTTCCTTCATATGTTTGGCTTCATCATAAAACAAAGACAGGGAGCGGAACGGCTCCCCGCAGAATGCTTAACAGTGGAGCAGATGAAACACACCGCTGCGGTCCAACAGCAATAGAAATAGAAACACACACACACACACACACACACACACAGGCAAGCAGCAGGCATAGGTAAACACACACATTCTCTGTCTAATCACCTCGCCCCCCCACACACCCCACCACCACCACCTCCAGGTGCTCATGGTTCATTTTACCGTCACATCGTCTGTCTTCATTTCCCACAGCAGCTAGATAAGACCTGAAAGGAGCCTGCTAGTGATACAAGGGCCCTGTGTGCCTATGTGTGTGTGTCTTAGACTGTGTGTGGGTTGTATAAGTTACTCAGTATTTCTCAGCTCTATTCTGTTATGTTACCATTTTTTTCCCAAATTGGCTTCTAGTTTTTTCCTCAGCTGCCATTACTCTCTGATTTCTGCAATAATAGTAATAATACTAACTTCACAGATTTCAGGCTGCTCTCATGCACTGTCTTCCCACAAAAGGTAATGCACCAAAATTTGTACATATCCCACGTTATCATGAGCCAGTAATTCCTGTATAACCCACGTATTTGGAAAGGCTGCCATCACATGACCAAAGCACTGACGGGAGTGACGGGAAACGGTTTCGTCAGGGGGCAGGTTGGAGAAGTGGATGGCTCATAAAACACAGGACATTCCCTCAGGGCTTTCCCCAGGAGACTGGTGATCAGGATCTTGTGAACCTTGAGTGAACTTTAAGTCTTTTATGGTACATCGTCACCATGTTTCTTTACCTATACTTAACCTCAGTAACTTTACTTGTCGAAACCTAACCTCCGTAACTTTATGTTGAGTATGTAACTGTGGATATCATACTAACCGTTGTACTAGGATACGTTGCAGGTTTAAGTATTTATAAAATCTGTTTATGGACATCAGTGCTGTTTGGTTTGCTCATCATTCACACAAGACAACACACACTGATAGTGATTTTAGAAGTAAGTTTAGAAGTTTGAAGTCATTTTGAAGGGTGTAACTGAAAAGAAACTCACTGGCAAACACTGGCATTATTTATTAAAATGGGACCAGCAGGTTTTGGGTGGTTTGCAGGGAACACACCCCCTCAATACTTAGAACATGTGCATTTTTCCCCACCCATAAAAACATAAAAGTAAAGGAGGGATTTGTTTTTGACAAAATTAAAGACATTTACACCATAAATTGATGCAGATTGGTATTTAGGAGTATTTATATTTAACAGTTGACGGGCCGGGACGCCAGGCAAATGTCAGAATTGCTTCTGATAATAAAGTGAAATCAAATCACATGAAGGAAAATCAAAAATGAAAGGCACATATTGCATCAAATTCATCACAATGATGGAATTTAGATGTTTGATGCTCAAAATTTTCTGACCCCCAAACCCCTTGTTTCATGTGTCCCCCAGTGTTGAAACGAAACCTACGTCCTCAAAGAGAACAGTAGTGGAGTGCTCATATATACATTTTTTACTGGATGTACTGGATAGCTGTTTTAAGGAAGCTACCGTCAACGAAGAGATTCCCCGTGGATTCACTCACATCATTTTTCAAAAGACTGGACTCTCAGCTTTCAGCGAGCTGCTTTCTGACATTTTTCTGCTTCTCTTGTTCTTCAGCAGCATTTTGTCCTGCCGTGCCTCATGATGGCTACAACAGGGCCTGTCATGACGTAACGGAGGCCTTACAATTGCAGCTGACAGTGATCCAGTGAGTGCAGGTCTTTGGAAAAAAGGTTTTATTATCACAGACATGGTCAGCGTTTATCTAAGGTGATACACAATTTATATCGTACAGGTCACACTGGAATTCTCCCAGCAAACAGAATCCTGGATACAAAGGGGATTACAAGTGTGAAGAAATGCAGGAAATGGGGAGAGGAGCGGAGGAAGAGGAGATGGGGGGAGACAGAGAGAGAATGGGGGAGGGGGTGGGGGGGGACACAACAGAGAGCGAGAAAGAGGATGAAGAGGAGGTGTGTTTGCAAACCATCTGGACTCAGTCTCTGATAAGAAACACTTAGTCAGCGAGCACCTCATCACTCAGCCCGCTCCTTCTCTTTTTTCTCCCGGTCTTGTGTAAACTAGTCTGAATCTTCCGGCTCTCTTTTTCTTCTCCCCCTGCACTGATATCATGTTGTTCTACAGGAAGTGATAAAGTGGAAATGAGTGATAAGAATAATAATGATAAGACTTAATATGGGAAAAGTGGAGAAAAAAAGAAAGGTCAAGAGCTCCTGCGGCTCAGACCGAGCTAGCATTGTTATTTGGTAAAGTCAGACACACACAAAAGGTTGCTGTTTACCTTATTCATGTCACATACTGTCTAGAGTGGGCAAATATATTCAGTATATTCAGTTAAATGGACAGTTACAGGGAAACAGGTTTCCTCAAATGCAAAAGTGCAACGCATCCATTACACATCCAGTATAGGATGGTTTTTGATGTACAGACTGTCGACCTATTAAACTGTTGTTACAAGGCAACTATATAGAAAAGGACATTTATTGAATTTTTATTATTATTATTATTATTGTTATTATTATTTAATTAATTTAATGTTTTAATATGTCTATTATTGAGAAAAACACAACAAAAAATATTTAAATTACAGGAAAAAAATGGAGGAGAGGGGGATCAGAGTTAAACAGTTACAAAGTGCTGAAATAATTATCAGACTTGTTGATGGGTTGATTGACAGGAAATTAACTGGCAACAATTTTGATATGTTTTGAAAAAAATCAATGTGACTAAAACATTGACATTTTTTTAATTATCGGTGCAGAGGTGATAAGTGGGTGTGAAAAATCCACTTTTTTCTTTGAAATGTCACCAATTAAAAAAGCCATTATCCATTTAATTGAAGTTGTGTCAATTTATATTTATTGGTGATAAAAATTATATTGACTAATGAAATGATTACGACATCTTCACACTTTTACATATCTTATTTTGTTAATTTCTCACTGTGCTTGAATGTATCAATATGCCCCAGGAATTGCAGTCCACTACTGTTGTGACTACTGAAGCACAATAAAATCAGAATATAATCCCAATAATGATGCATTTGAAGTGCAAGAGGCCTGAATAATTCTCTTAACTGACAACAATAAGTGATGGTAGCTGTGGTCACTTGGAGCTGTATGTGTCTAATACTCTAAATGACATTCCTGCGTTATGGTCCTGACATGCTCCACCTTCCGCCATATGATTCATAATAATGTGGACGCTTTGACTGCTTCTTTTGATTTGTCTTCACTACTGAAATGAGAGTCAGAACGTTCGTTTTTTCCAATTTGTCCTTTTGAATTAGTGATGAGAAGGGATGGCGCTGCGCTCTCTCACGGGGAGCTGCCTGAAAAACACACATACGGTACACAGGCGCAGACACAAAGTAGAATATGCACAAACACTTCCAGAGACGTATGAGGTACATCACACACCGATATAAATTCCAACTAACAGGTGCACAGACACTTTCACGCGGCAGTCCAAAGGCACACATACAAAACACAATACATACACATTACTGTTGCGCTCTTATGATGAATGAACTATAAATGCCCTTGTATGTGATGAAAAATAATAAAACAGGGAAAAATATGGTCAAAATAATGAGCTGGACCTTTAGGCCGCCCCCAGTGAGTGTTGTGTGTGAACTATTGTAAATCCTTGTGTCTGTTCAAGTATGCATAGCTAAAGAATAATGTTATATGGCATATCACTCCGTGTGTGTGTGTGTGTGTGTGGGTGTGTGTGTGTGTGTGTGGACTGGTCCAGGGCATTTTAAGAATAATTGAAACTTTTATTTTCTGAGTAATAGCCCCATCTAGAGTAATGCAGTCCATCAGGAAAATTACTACAGACTGAGGCATGCACACGCATGCATGCGCACACATACACACACACAAACACACACATGAACGTTCGCACAGCAACACAGACACACACACACAACTATACTTGCAAGGGCAAGCCACTGACTCACATTCATTCCATAACTCCTGTTTCAAAGTGATGTCCTTCCTCTGATGACTTTCATCATCTTTCTAGCTTTGAAACATAAATACACACATACCCACGCACACACACACACACACACACACACACACACACACACACACACATGTGCACGCACGGATGCACACATGCACAAACACACACACAGACCCCTATATATCGCAGACACCCAATCTATCTCACACATCACTCTCAAAGGCCTTGTTGCTAGGAGATAGTGCTCTATTTGTGGAGAGAGAGCGACAGAGAGACATAGAGCGAGATATATAGGGGTGTGCGCGCATGCGGGTGTGCGTGAATCTTGTTTGTGTGCGAGTGTGCGTGTGCAAGAGAGTGATAGAGATAAATGAGAGAAAAGTGCAGGAATGACAAATTGAGCAGATAGGAGAGTCAAGTTCCTTTAAAGCAGGAAGAATCTCTCAAGACATTGTATCTCTCTCTCTCTCTTTCACACACACACTCACACACACACACACACACACACACACACACAGAGTCACTCACACACTCAGTGGCAGCTTGTTTCTCAAACCTGGACCAGAGACAGAGCACTAGGACAATGTGTGTGTTCCTGCAACTCACGCATGATCGCTCATGTGAATGTGTACATATCCGTGCAGTAACATAAATGCCAGTGTGTGTGTGTGTGTGTGTGGGTGTGTGTGTGCCCGCAGCAGTGGTGGGATCCAGCAGGTCATATAATGGTTGGCTGGTCACATTGTCTGCCCCAGCGGTCAGTCCCTCATACACACACTGTCTCCTATAATCTACAAATACATCTATTATAATCTGATAAAACCTGCAGAGAAACAAAATCCTCATCTGAAACTCGGTGACCACAACAACACTTCTACAGGGCAAAACTTAAACCGTACGCCTCCGCACTGTTGTCCTTCTAAGAACAGCAAACATCTAGGAAAAAACAAATTTCATAATAAATCCAATCAAGAGCGACACTTTGCTTCCATACAGGGACACAACATATTGATATTTTTACTGATATATAATAAGTGATAATGAACAGCTGGTACTGATGAGTGTGTTCAAACTGCAGTAGCACTCCGGCCTAGTTTACAGTAGTGGTAGAGCGACGTGCATTACAGGGCGCGGAGAAGGTTATGTCAATTCATAGACCCGCAATATATATCTAATTTATTTATTCACAGATTGTGATCTTTTTCTGTGATTTATTGTAGTTTTTTTGGGCTTCAAAATGCTCAAACACATTTATTTCTGAATTTCTGTCTCCCCACGATGGACCCTCAAACTGCTACTGACACTGCTGTCTTTAATTGAAACACATTTTTGGAGATATTATAGAAATGTGCTCCCTTCAAGCAACATAGACGCTTTTAAACATGCACAAAATGTTAGATTTATTCATTCAAAATTGTCTGGTAAAAGGAAATAGTCTATTATGCCTCATTACCCGCATCAGTTGTAGCCAATTGATCCCAATGCTGAAATTTTTGAGCACTTATTGCCTAACAATTATTACTACCTCAGTATTTTAAAGCATCATGAGCAAACCCACTGCCAATTCAAGGCAAACTGCTCAGTTCAGCCCATTACTGAAAAATAAAGATTGAAAATTTTATAAGCAAGTCATTAACTGTAGCACACTCAAATCCCTTTGTATTCCTTCTGTTATCAAGCTGCCTGTAATACTTACGAACTCGTGCTATAATGTGCATATGAGGCCTTATGTCATGTAAATACCAAAGGAAGTAAGGTGCTCCATCATCATAGAGTTCAAAACTTCATAAATGTGCTGCTGTACACTAACTTTACCAAATTATCCTTTTTTCGGTGTTCCACTCCACCGGTGGAATGTAGCAGCTGTCTGTGCTGGTTGACTGACTGCATTTTCTCTCACAGTGGTTGGTCTGAAACTCACAGTCCGCTTAATCCACTAAAACATTCCAGAGAAGCAGAAAAAAAAGCCCAAATATGTGCACACAAAATTCACCTTGACAAACATGTCAAATATATCCAGCGAAATATAATTAGCCACCTGCACGAGGGCTTCTGACAATGCCCCGCCACTTTCTTACTATTATTCCGAGCCACACACATACAAATCAGCATCTTTTGAAATCTCACCCACTCACATTACACACAGCATCTGTTATCAACAACCACTGTGATACTCAGAAAATAATTCTCCTGCTACTTTGAGACATCTTCACAGCCTTGCTCTGACACATTTTAGCAACCGACTATATCAAACCACGCTCCTGAGAAACATATGTGAGCAAATAGAAGCAAATATGTTTGCTGAATTACCATTTGACCTTTTGTGCAGAACGGCCTATGGATGCAATATGAAAAGGATATATAATTTTATAGCCCCTTTATTCTCACTCTGACGTCTTATCATTCCTAATAGGCCCGCTGGAATCTTAATCAGTTACACATGGTCTTCTCTCCACCATCGTCCCTGCCCTGCTTTCTTTACGATCTGTCCATCCACAGTCGTTTTTAAGATTTTTTTCCTCTTGCGGTGACAGTTTAATTCCTTTAATCCATCACTAACTTCCTCTTTTGCACCGTAACTCGCACGCACATTTTTAGGAGCATCTCAAAATTTATGTTTCTAATTGAAAAGGTAACAGTGGGTGGGGGCAGTAAGAACAGAAGACTGAAAGAGAGAGAAACGAGAGAGAAAGACACACACACACACACACACACACGCACACAGAAAGCAATGGAATGCAAATCTCTGTGTCTGGAAGCGATTAGGCAAAAAGCTAAAGCCCGTCTTCTCTTTCTGTGCCTGAGCAGCAGCACCCACTCCAGCCACCCTAACCCTCACTACACACACACGCACACACACACCCATATCAACATGCCTTTCACAACACACAATGCTAAAAGCAGAAGCGTTAAATTGTCAGAAAGCCACATTAGATGGGCCCTTGATGCTTCCCGAGGTCAACCCTCGTTTCACTGGGTTAAATACAGTTAACTCACTTCTGTCGAGGTGACAGACAGCAAGGTGTTAATGTACCTCCATTTCATTCTTTTTATTTATTGTTGTGAGAAAAGCACTGTCATTTAATCAGCCAAGGACGGATAGCAGGCTTTGTGTTTACTTTAGAGCTGTAGATTATGTGTGAGATCATGTATGTATATGTATGTATGTGTGTGTGTGTGTATGTGTGTGTGTGTGTGTATGCTTGTTATTTGTAAATCTATTTTGGAAAAGACTATATAAATATCACACAAGAAATAGAAGAAAAATGTCCTTAATGTAATTAAATACTGTATATGAGCTCAAAATTCTCATCACAAGTAGTGACAAAACGCAAAACAATGTCACCAAGTTCACATACAAAGTCCAGCTTTGAGCGCCAAAGCAGAGGTCTACCTTCATCCTAAGTTAGGGATAAAAGAAAAAAAAGTGAAGTGAATCTATGTAAAAAAAAAAAGAAAAGAAAAAAAAGTGTAATATTTCAAACTATTCCTTAAAAAAACAAATGTCTGCCAAGTTAAAAAAAAAATGCATAAATGTACACTCAGTTTATCCTTTCAGAACTCAAACACTTTGCATGAATGTTCACAGTTACAATTCAAACTACTCATTATAGTGTCAACTTAAAATAAAATAAAATAACAAATCAAAAACTTTTTTAAAAAAAACTGTTATTAATTCAAGTGCCGGCTGCTTCTTACGTCATAGTTCACGGTCTGTTGTATCTGCTGGGCAGGTTTGACATTTAATGATGACAAGAAACTTCCTAGTGTGAATTCGATATCAACATCTAAAGTTGCTGTAGGGCCTTTGAAAGAAAACATGTTATTAACTGACGGCTGATAGCTGTCGACAGTGCGTTGATCACTGACTTGACAGAATTCTTAACCTTCCTCTTTCTCCACCACCACATCATGAACTGTGACAGCAGGGCTAACAGCAGGGCTGCGTTTCGCCGTCAGACGCAGGCAACATTTCTACTCTGGATGAAGAGGGAAAGAGAAAAAAAAAAATCGAAAAAAGAGATCCAACACCGGTCACAAGGAGACATGCAGGGGCCAGAATGTCTTTGGTAACTTTGCCAACAACTATGACTGACAGCAGTTTGTCCTGAATGTTTCTCATTATGTCCTCCACATTGATTGGTACCCTAATTAAGGTAATATTCCCCATCTCCATTCCCTTTGAATATTGCCCCTACGTAATGGCCTCAAAATCAAAACCAGACCTTGAAGCTAATGCTTACTATATGATTAACCACTGAAATATTTATACATGTGTGTGTCACTGTGTGTGTGTGTGTGTGTGTGTGTGTGTGTGTGTGTGTGTGTTTGTGTGTGTGTGTGCTGTAAAAGGACTGTAGCACACAGAGTAGGCACTAATTGATTGGCAGCCTTTGCTGCTTTACTAAAGAAGCTGACAGTGATTTAGACGAATAAGGGCTGATATACAGAATTAGTTAGTTAGTGACTGAGTGAGTGCAAAAGTCAAATAAAAATAAAATGACTGAATGACTTGGCTTAGTGACTAACTTGACGCTTGATTTAACCTTATAGTCTGTAGTTCGGAAAGTGTGACCACAGCCAAGAGTCTGAGAGTAAAAAAGGAGAAAGGGGCCAAAAGACAGAGCACAAAGGCGGTGGATAAAGACTAAAATGTACGAGGGCGGAAGTAAAAGAATAAGAAATTGATGCGTATGAGGAAAGAGAGAGAAAAATGATGGAGGAGAAAAGGAAAATAGAGAAAGATAAAATAAACAGTGCTTGGCTGAGATGCAAAAACGGGCTTTCCTCTCCCTCGCCACTTTCTCACCAAATCAAACCATGAGGCCCCAGTCTGGCACTATTTTAACACACACGCACACACACACTCACACACACACACACACACACACACACACACACTGATTGACTGTGAGTTTACATTCAGTCAGTGAATTCACACAATGAGAGGCAATTGACTAGAGACCAAGCAATTTCCCAAGGCATGCAGCCACACACTGACACAACACACACAGACACACACACACACACACCGCCACATTGTGTAGTGAGAAGAAAAGAAAAGAAAAAAAATGAATTCAGTGGTCTACCTTGTCCGTGTGAGTACTCCAGTGTCGCCCGGCTTAAAGGGTTAACGCTCCCAAAAAACACATAGGATCCTTTCAGGCACGCATGAACACTCTGAGTCGTCCTGCTGCTGAGGGGAAAAAATAATAATACACCTCCGTCTCTTGTCTTCCGCCGCTTTCCCCCCTTTCTGTTCTTTGGAGAAGATATAAAAAGCGCAAGCCCTGTTTGCTGAGGTTTGTTCTCGCTTCTCTCTTTTCTCTATCTGTGGGACTGCCTCTGTCTTTTCTCACTTCTTGTTCTCATCCAGTCTCTGCGCTCCAAGTGAGGGATGGAGAGTGAAAAAAACTGGAGGATAAAAAAAACATAAACCTCCTGCTTTCTCTCCTCTTTCTCCCTTTTTTTCTCTTCCCTGTCAGTTAATGAAAACACAGATTTCTCTTCCTTTCTCCTCTACTCTGGTTCCTTTCTCTGCCTGCCGCTGCTTCTCTCAGTGTGTGTGTGCATGTGTGTGTGAGCGCCGTCTCCTGCCTGCCTCTGCCACCTCTGCTGTGTGTGTGCCTGTCTGCCTGGCTCCCTCTCTCTCCCCCTCTTTGCTTCTGCAAGTTTGAAGCTCTCTTGCTGGTGGAGCGAGGATGGAGGCGGAGCTGTGAGGACAGAGGGAGCAGATGGGAGGATGGGATTGGCTGACACAGAGGGGGATGAGTGAGATAGAAAGAGAGGAGAGTGAGAGGGGGAAAGGAGTGCAGGGAGGGAGGGGATTTCAGTATTTGGAGGCTGGAGGTGTAGATGTGTGGAGCGAGAGGAGAGGAGGAGGAGGGCCGGGGCGAGAGGCACTCCCTCTCTGTCTCTCTCACACACACACACACACACACACACACACACACACACTCCTCCTCTCTCTGCATTCTTTCGCTCTGATCTCCCCGATTTCCCGACCACATATGTATTCATAGCACAGAAACTACACCTCTCAGCCGCTCACACATGATCTCTCTCTTTCTGTCTCACTCTCATACACTCACACATATGCACACCCACATTTATGTGGAGTGTGTGTGTGTGTGTGTGTGTGTGGTTAGGGTTTTGAGGCAGCTGTATAAACCAAAGGTACTGAGAGAGAAAGAAGGGGGGCGACTAGGCTTAACTAAAAGGGACTCTGCAGCACAAACGCATGCGGGCAGGCATACACAGGCTTAAATGTGTTACACAAGGGGACACACACACGTGCAATAACAGACACACACTCAGAGGTACACAATTTGTGTCACATTAATCTGGATGTAATTTTGACAGATTTAAAATAAAAAATAATTAATGTAGAAGCACAAGTATAGTCAAATATTCTGTTTGTGCAGATATGTGTGTGTATGTTATGAGAGCAAACAACAAAGAAAAGCTCTGTATGTGTGTGTGTGTTTGTGTGTGTGTTGTGTGAGGGTGTATGCGTTCCTAAGTTGACAGTGCCCGCTGTCGCAGTGTTTCCTTTTTTTTTTGCCACAAAATGACAGAATTTATTTTTTTTTCTCTTAGTGATATCTTTATTATTCACTGTAAATTATTTAAATGTATTATATTAATAAAGCAATAGTATATTAAAACAGTGTATAAATAATTATGTAAGTTATTATAAATAAGTAATAAATAATTCTTCCTTTGACTGGGTATTTATTTTTATGATGTTCTACGTAGTATTTTTTATTAATAAAAAAGTGTAAGTGTAGAAGAGGTGTATATAATTATATATATATATATATATATATATATATATATATATATATATATATGTATGTATATATACATATATACATACATATGTGTTTTTTTATTATAAATGTTAGCGCACCAAAACATACAAAGTAACAATATAGAGGGCAGTTTCTGTAGTTTTTCAACATGGTGATCTTCATCCACACACATATGAATAATAACATATAACACAACTTTAATAATAAATAAATTCCACTCCTAAGAATTTATTTACACTTTTTTTCTTCTTCACACACACACATGCACACATACAGTTTGTGCATGGCTGTAAGTCCTTCTAGTAATATCTATGTAACAAGGGACAGAGGATATCGCTCGGAAGGAAATTGACATTCACTCCATTATTTCACACATGGGCAGCCTTTTCACTGTGTTATCTTGCACACACACAAGCACACACACACACACACACACACACAAACACACACATACGTGAATAAGTGCCTCTAACATTTTATAGAACACTTAAATGTCCTCTGTTCCTGTTCTCCAAAGGGATGATCGACAGAACAACATGAGCTCAGTTCGGATGACTTTACTGCACAAGAGACGGAGCATAATGCCACCAGAGGATAAGGGGATGATCACACAGAGAGCGTCGATACAGAAACATCCGCTTCAACTACACTGAGGAAGGCTGAGTTTAGTAGAAAAGGCTCAGTGAATGTGGTGTTCTTTGGACCAGCTGTGACATTGACAAGTTATACAACTCCAGAAAGTTGACAATAGTTTGTCCTTTTTGCGTTGGGTAAATAAGACAGGAAAATACAAAGCATGACACTAGCGAAGACCACATGGATTTTGCAGGTGTTAGGCTATATGATGTAGTCTATGTGAGCAAGACAATGCAGAGGGAAACACATGAAGGAGATTAATGTAGTCTTAAGATATCAGAGTGCTCAGTCCAAAACTTGTATCACAATGTCTGCTACAACATCCACTGCAGCTTTGTTTCCCCTCTGCACTACTGGCTTATAAAGTCCATCCAGGCCCCGAGGAGGCCGAGATCTGTGTTTGTTATGGAAGCAGAAGGCTCATGTATGCCATACACCTGGGTTACAGTATGAGCCCTTTTGTAGAGCGTGTAATGGGCTGAAGGCTTGGTCCTTGCTTTACCATGAAATTCAAGAACCATGTGCTTTTCATGCTGACTGCACACTGTAAGCTCCAGTGTTTCTGTGGCGCTGTAAAAAAAAATTGGCTTCTACAGTCTGTGGTTTAAGTGACTCCAGGTCGGACGATGTGACACAATCTACATTTCAAGAATAAGGTGGCCAACCTTGGTTACATCACCAATGGACCCCATTACTTTTACTGCAGTTGTGGACATTAGAGATGTTGCCACTTTATGACTCATACAAGGAATTAAGGCTAAAAATCACCACATTCCCTTAAATTAAGTAAAAAAAAAAATGAACTGTTTCTGAAAGATAATATAAAAAATAGCAATTTCAATTTAAGAAAGGAGGATAAAATGGTTTTTAGTTATGACAAAACGACTAAGCCTTAAGACTCTGAGTGGGCATTTCCTTTGGCACCAGTTGACTGACAACTGAGAGTGGGCGCTTCTCAGAGAAGTGCTGTCAACTTCTGATGTGCGCTTCTGACTGGAAAAATGTCATACACTTTTTTCTTTCCCCTTTTCAATAAATCCACATGGTATTAGTGGTTAACTATTATCAAATTAAGACATGTGTCCCTTTATACAATTTAAAAAGACCTATTGTGCTGTTTAGTTTTATATAAAGGAGATTATGTTGGGTATCTTTCTTCAACTGGCCAAAATGTAGAGACAGAACAATGTGAGTGTCCTGAGGTAACAAAGAGGGCTAAGCCAAAAGGGTAAGGGGGTGCAGGTAGGGCCATGGCCACATTGATATAATTACTGTGTGTATGTACAACATTTTTGGCAACACTAGATATCAAACAAAAGCCAAAAAACTGCAAAACATTAAGCTGCTACCACTCCTTACCACTCCTAAGCAGAGGGCAGAAGATAACGCTATCTCGCTCGTAGCCTGACCGGGCAAAGCCTCTTTTCCTCCGGGCAGCTGCCTCCGCCTCTCTCAGACTCACCCTGGGTCTGGGTCCACTCTACAGCTAGATCTGGAGCCCGAAATGTCCCAAAAAAGAACACAGCACACTGACTGACAAAGCAAGTAAACAAACATACAAAAAAAACTGCTCGACTTTGAGAAAATTAGGCGACTAAGGGGTCTCCAACTGATGAATCGAATCCTTGACGTTCATGGGCAGCCCTAGTTTCTTGCATGTAGTATAAATGTGTTATTTTCTACTATTCTCAAAACAGCGAATATGAATGTTTCTGCATACTGGTGCTCCTAAACAGCCTTTGAATTGCATGAATTGGGTATGCCTGGAAAGTAGAGGCTCCTGTGGATCCACTGAGCTCAATTGTATTCATGTGTGATGGTGTTAGCCCCCACAGTAACCATTTTATTGTAGATAGACCATGTTTTGAAACCTGACATGACTGTGTAAATTGACCTATTGTAACCTCTAGGATAATCACAGCCTCGTAAAACTTTATAACCACAAACTACAGACCTCGGTCACTCAGAGGATGTATGGCTTCCAGAGGTAAAATGACAGTTACAGGGGTCTCTCAGCAGTTTCCAGAACAGAAGTGCTTACAATCCAGTCGCCAAAAAATGAAATTCTTACAGAAGACTCTGAATGTCAAAATGTTTTCAATAAAAAAGGTCTTGGTGTGTTAATGCAGTATTTTGGAGGGATTTTTGACAATTTTTTATCAATTCTTCAGTGGTCAAAAATGCAAATAGCATCAACCTAAAAATTGCTGCAACAGCTTACAAGCAATAATTAAGCATGTGACTGGCCATCATATACTTCCTTCATAATGTTGTCCCATATATCTACTTACAAAATTTGAATCAGTACCTAACTGTAACACGTTTATTATGACAAGAAAAACTTGACATGCCATGCTGAGCTGCATTTCAAATGAATCTTTATGTTCCCAGCTTTCAGATGATTTACACATGGCATATCCTGTTGATGTTATAGGCTAAACTTAAGTAGACTTGTCCCCAGTAAATGTTTTGCTCCTTACAATCACTGTACTTCAAATTAAAGCTGTGTAGGCTATTTGTATTTTAAGGAAACGCACAACTAGCCTATGTGTGGAACAATGAATTACCTCACACATGTATAGAGAGATACCTAACACATCAAAACAAGATTGTTGTGGAACTTAAAAAGTAAACTGTACCGGTATCAGTCTATGCACATCATAATAAGTAACTTTAACTGTAAAATGAAAAAACAAAGTATGTGATTCCTTAACCATCATGTTGTTACAGATTTAAACTAGCCTATACACTTCAATAGCATAATCCAATTCCTGAAATTCAGGTATGGCTTTTCGTTTTGGTGTGCCAACCCAAAATTTTCAGTGGCCACCACGATAAAAACATACTGTGGTGCCGCTGCTGCCTGTGTCACAGCGAATAGCAAAAGTTTCTGACCCCCAGAAAACAATAATGTAGGGAATGGTATCACTGCAGAACGATAAATACGAAACATATTATAGTTGGTTTGACGCAACAAATAAAAGTAAAAAATCATCAGACCAAGAAAGAACCTGATGATACTAAATAAGGATAAAGTGGGAAAAGATGCATGAGCAATACGTAAAAATAAAGAAATATAAGGTACAATGAAAGAAGGGCAGCAGAAATATATGTTTTATTTCCCGTCAGTCCTTTTTATGAGCTCATTTGATTGTGAAATGTAAAGATAAATAATCTTGTTCCCAAATAACTGATTTAGTCACAACACACAGAACCGTACACACAGCGTAAATATTTTATTAACCTATACATCATCATCATCATCACCATCATCATCATCACACATACACACACAAGCTAATGATACAAGCATCATCTCCCATAGAGGTTAATGGAGTATGGATTTTGGCATGGAAGCCACTGGCAAGGAGATGAGGATATTAAATGTGGAGTTATCCTTAATCCTTAATGCTGCTGCTTTTATTACATATTTCCCTACATTCACCATGTACTTATCTTTGTGCCTATGAACCTATGTATGCATGTATGTATCTGTCTGTCTGCCTATTGATCTATCTATCCATGTCTCTATCTCTTTATCTATCCATCAGTCTGTCTATCTATATCATAAATACTTCCATGCGTCTTTCACTGGCCAGGGGTCCTGCTCAGGGTCCACTTATTACAGCCCGTCCCCCCATGCTTTTCTGATATCAGTAATAAATGGTTATAAATTATCAGTTATTACTGGCAACTTTTGTAACTTTCCAAAACAGGCACCCCACAGTCCTGCGGCATCCACTTTACGCGGCATTAGCCAGATGTGCAGAGGTGTGACATTGTGTCTTTTTTCATTCAACTGCTTCTGTCACTTTTCATGTTTACAACCGAGTGCAGCGCCATGAGTGCCTGGTCTGTGCGGAGCGAGTGTGTGAACTGTTATCCTTATTTGAACGTTATCACGCCTCACCCGTCTCTCTGACAGCTGCCTTTTCACTCCGAGTTTGGCCATTTGGAACAGCTATAAACACTTTAACTTTCAGACAGACGGTCATACGACACGTCGTACAAACTTAATTGATTTCACGCACACTCTGGCCTGTAGTCTCACTGTTTCACATTGATATGATTGAGGGCAACACACTTTGGCCAGAAAACAAGCCAGGGTCTCTGGCACGCCTTCAACCAAATCTTTAATTAAGCATTGTGGTCAGAAGGACGTGGTTTTATCTTTCTACTTGATGAAGGAGTTTGCAAGAGTGGATCACTTACAGGAAAAGTGTGTAAGATTTAAGGGGATTTAGTGGTATCTAGCGGTGAGGATTGCAGAATGCAACCAGCTGAAACTTCTCCAGATTAGAATTCCTTAAGTGTTCACAGTCTAGGAGGTTTTTTTACCGGGAGCCAAACTGTCTGCAGAGGTCTCTTCCTCTCCAAAACAAACAGACCAGGTGATTACAATTGGTTAAAACACTGAATAAAGCAGTAACATGGTCCAAGCAGTGTCTCTCTTGTGGAGTTTAGCATGTCGCAGACAAAGCGCCCGCTCAGCATCTGCTCATGTGTGCTCACATATCTACTCTGATAACTCAATGTGTCCTCGCCTTATTTCTGATCCAGACGTTTGCATGGATTTTACCACGAGTCAAATTATCTGCAGAGGTCTCCTCCTCTCTAAAACAGAGCTGGTGTTTAAAACTGGTAAAAACACTGAATAAAACACTTTCACAGTACAAACCAGTGTTTATTTCACACTGTCAGAGACAAGGTGCTAGCCCAGCACCTGCTAATCAGTGCTCACCTTTTTTCTCTATAACCTTGAATCCTCCATATGTTGAGGAGGTTTTTACCAGAAGCAGAATTATCCACAGAGGTCTCCTCCTCTCCAAACAAACATACCCAGTGATTTCAACCAGTAAAACACTGAATAAAGCAGTTCCACGTTTAAAAAAAAGTGTTTTTCCGATGCTGTCATCGCAGAGGGGCTTCCTACTACAGTAGCAGATATGAAAAAAGCAAAAAGTGAAATCATGACTGGCCCAATCAAGAGCCTGTGTTTGGTTTGTCCATTTTGGGATACTGTAGAAACATGGAGGCGCGTCGTGGCGATCTCTTTGGACAAGGACCCACTCCCTATGTAGATATAAACAGCTCATTCCAAGGTGACATGTCCCACTAAATCCTACACACTGGACCTTTAAGAAATGGCAGATTCTACCACTGAACCACCAGTGCAATGCTGTGAATGGTAGGGCAGGCAGGGGGTCCCTAAAAGCTTGTCTAGCCGCACACACAGTGGTGCTACTGAGCATGAACACATCTGATAAGAAGCTGACGTTTCACACCACACTGTCTGAATGTAAAGTTTCCAATTCAGTCCAAACTTTTTTCCAAAATTCACATTTACACTTCATGTAGACACTGATCCATATGCATTTCCTCTTCCATGTGCTTTCCAACAGCACTGGGTTGCTCTAGTGCTCATTTGTAATACTGCCACTTCACATTAATGCTGGCAAACAACTGCTCAACAACAACAGTCAGAGAATGTGTCCGTGGATCAAGAAATGCTAGATATGCAAAATGTTTGCTCATTAACAGTCTTAACACAAGATGTTTTTACAAATGCTTTGTTATTTACCATTTAATACATCATCACATACAGTTTTCAGTTCTCTTGGGATTATTTTATACGTATAACGTGCTGTATCTTCCTTCTACCAACAGAAAATAAATAGTTTCACCTTTCTTTAAGATGTTTTACTCATCTCTTGTTGCTCATATTCCCTAAACTGCCCCCAAACTGAGTGAGTGTCCTTCATTTTCTGCTTTAGAGTCTCTGTCTTAAAAGGAAGAATCTCTCAAGAAGAAGAGATTACATTTGAATCTCAATATTTCTGAATGTTTCCCCACACTGAATACAAACTTCAGTGAGAAAAACATGCTCTTCCATTGAACTATTTTTTATCCCAATTCCCTGCAGAAAGAGAATTCTGGAGAGAGAGGTTCGGACTCACAGGACAGTTCTCGTTTTCTTTTCTTTTTCTCAATCCCCATCCCTCCAGCAGTGAGGCTTTTCTAACACCAGTGTATTTGCTGGTGCCCCCCCACTGACACACACAATATAGACTCTATAGGCCTTCAAAGTGTGTGTGGTGTGTGTGTGATCGATAGAGGGAGGGGGAGGAGTGTGTGTGTGTATGTTTCAGTGCAAGTTCAGCTGTTCCCGCCATTTAAATGTGTGTATGTGTGTAGGAGCGTGTGTGATACGGGTCCCTAAGCTCTTTCATTTCATTGTATGGGACCCCTACTGGGCAAGTTCACAACCTTAGAGAGAGAGAAGGCAAGAGAGAGATGGAAATGAAAGAGTAGCGTGAGGGGAAAACGGGGGAGAGGCAGACAGAGAGAGAAAGACAAAGAGAGAGAGGAGAGAAACAGAAAGAAAGTGGCTTAAACAAGCCAACTGGTGAATTAAAGAGGAAAAAAAGCAATGAGGCGAGAACTCTAAACCAGCAGAAGGGAGGGAAAGAGGGGAAAAGAAAAGAGAGCTTTCTCCTTTTTCTTAATCCTTCATTCAGTATGAGGGGATTTGAGTCGATGGTGAGATAACGTAGCGTAACTCCCTCTCACTGTGGTGGTGGTGATGTGTGTGTGTGTGTGTGTGTGTGTGTGTGTGTGTGTGTGTGTGTGTGAGCCGCTATGAGTTCGGACATTTCAGCCTCCTGGCCAGACTACAAAATAACAGTAATCATCTTGACCAGTGCACCCTGTAGCTGTGTGTGTGGGCAAGAGGGAGCAGCCTATGTTTGTGTGTGTCTGCATGTGTGTGTGTACATGTGTGCATGTGAGCACAACCCTGTCAACCTCTGCACAGCCCATTCTAAATAACAGTGATGACTAAGATCATATGGGGGTGGACTAAACCATTTAGGATAAATGATGGCGACCTGCTGTTTTACCCACCTGTGGTTTAAGCACAACGTGCTATAACTCTCTCTCTCTCTCTCTCTGTCTCTCTCTCTCTCTCTCTCTCTCACTCACACACACACACACACACACACACGAACACACAAGCACATACACACACACAGAGCAGCATGCACAAACCCACACAGATTACTACCTTTACAGAGTCACTTGATGAAAATATGCCAAATTCATGGTGACACAGAGATGTTAAAAACAGAACACACACCCTCTCCGTCTCAAAGGAGAAGACTCATTGGGAGTATTTGACAGAGACCCTTGAAAGTCATGTGCTCTCTCTGAGTGTGTGTGAGTGTGTGTGTGTGTGTGTGTGTGTGTGTG
>NC_065510.1:12605644-12614233 GCF_006386435.1 Epinephelus moara | reverse complement strand
GAGAGAGAGAGAGAGAGAGAGAGAGAGAGAGAGAGAGAGAGAGAGAGAAAATAAAGTCGACAGACATGACATGCGATTAAATAAATCCTGCTCGTGGCTGTTTTTGAATGGCTTGATATTACAAAGCATAAATAGCAATTAGAAAATATGCCAAATGTACAGGTGTGTCAGTCTCAGTCACATAAAGGTAGTGAAATACTTTGATTGCAACATTGTTGGTGTTAAATGTAAATGCAAGCGTACCATATTCTTTTTATTTTTCAAAATGCATGACTTTGTGGTTTTGCATAAAACAGATTTGTCAAATGTGTTGAAAATCTGCAATAATGTAAGATGCATTTAATACCACATATATCACTGTATGTATACTATACATATGTATGCACACAGATACTTTATGTATCTTGTAGTTATGGACATGTAACACTGTCATTTTCACATATATACACTCACTCACATAGTGTTTCAGTGTTGGATCACTGGTCATTTCTCAGGGGAAATGAGTGTGTGTGTGTGTGTGTGTGTGTGTGTGTGTGTGTGTGTGTGTGTGTGTGTGTGTGTGTCCATGTTAGACAGAGGAGCTGGAAGGAGCAGTGATAATTTGTAGCTCCTTCATTTATTCACAGGAGAAAAGAAAATAATGAAAGAATAGAGAGAGGGAGAGGTGGAGGACGGTGAGAGAATAAGATGAATTTTCTGGACGTAAGGGACAAGAAAAGAAAGCAGTGTGAGGTGGTGTGGTGAGAGGACAGGAGACAGAGGGACCTCTTTGGTCATTACTGTGGAAAAGGCACCACTGACAGTGATATAAAATTTGTAAAATACTGAATTAGCTACAGTGTGTAGGGAAAGCAGAGGGGAATTTAACAGGAATCTAGACTATAAGATCCAGAATTAACAGCCGTCAGCTTCTTACACCAGGTAAACTCAAGCAGGTTAGTGTCCGGCAAGTTCGCACTAATACAAAAAAAGACTTTTGCTGTGGTGCATTTACACACTACACATATAGAGAAATGACAAAATCACTCATGTTGCTGTGATACCAATACCAGTATTGAAAATGCCTGTGATACTACCTGAAATGCTGGATTATGGGCAAGAACGAGGGTCTATGCACCAATCTGATACCACAGAATTCATTCATAAACTTTAAAATAGTTTGACACCTGAAAAAAACAGCAGTTTTCCTGGAAATTGAGTCTTCACTGCTCTAAAACAGTAGCCTAAACAGCAAGTTACGCTGTTACTACTGATTTAGAGTAGTGAAGTAGAACTGATTTCCATTCAATAGTGTAAAGTAAGCCATGAGAAGAACGTCAGCAATTTGGTCATTTCTATGGCATTCATTCTCTGTATGTATTTGTACATGTTTTACAAAGTATTTAACCTGTGAAATGACTTGCCATCGCAATTAGTTCACACCCATTTAGGGTTAGTAAATAGGCGTTAATGTTTTTTAACACAGTAATCAGATCAGTAATCAGTATCACCGATTTGCAAGTTCAGGTATTGGAAGCAGTATTGAGGACAAAAATTGCATTGGCACATCTCTACAAATTACCTCTAAAACTCTGCAACATCAACTTAAAGCCTAGTTCACATTACACGATTTTCACCCTGATTTTGCGTCGCGGAGACTATCGTAATCTTTTGAGTGTTCATATCTGGCGACGTGTGTTTCTGTCAGCGGGAGTCTCGCCAACTGCGTTACGACCTGTGTGTGCACACCACAAGATTTCTCCACCGAGCCCTCGCTGACAGAGCCCCAGATAATGCGGTGACGTCACCAAACTTGGAGACGACACATCGTAAAGGCATGGATATTCTTGATTATCCTGGGTCCAAACACAACGCGCTCCCCGTGATCCTGTGGACGCCGCCATGGTTGTTGTTGCTTGCTGGCTTGTCAGTGTTGCCAGATCTTGGGAGAGAAACAAGCAACCAGGGCTATGGAAACAAGCCCAAAAGAAGTGACTATCATGCATTTAAATAACTTATTAGGCGGATATATATATATATAGAGGAAGGTGACGTTTAGACAGCAAGCCCAAATAAGCAAATCCACTTTAGAAACAAGCCCACAGTCGCAGCTAATAAGCGGACCTGGCAAGTGGCAACCTGTGGCTTGTCCTCCTCACCTTTCTTCTGTCCTCCTGCGTGCTGACGTGGGACGTATCCCGCCTCTCATTGGCTGATGCTCTGTCAGTCGTGTCACACCTCTCCAGTTTTCTAGCATGCCAGATATCCAGTCCCAGTCACAGACGAGGGGGTGACTTGCTCGTAGGCTTGTTCACACGAGGACTCGTCGTGGCAGACTATCTGCCAACTCACCTCCGACCCAAGGTGGCTCTCAAGATCCTCTGCGACGTCAAAATCACGCTGAAAATCGTGTAATGTGAACTAGGCTTAAGGTGATGTACCCTAAATTTATGAATAGACTTCTTTAAAAATCTTTTGGTAGCACTGTGTGAATGAAACTGCCCACAAAAGGAACAGCGATCTGTATATACCAATTTTAGGGGAAGCAATCCTGGTAATGATTAAATCTCACAAACATACACCTCCTCATGTACAGATGACATCCATCACGCTGAGTCATTATGACAAGTTTGTGCAGTTAAGAGAGACCGAAGGGGAACACTCCTACAAGCAAACCTTACAGAAGAACAAAGTCAGAGAGATTTAGGATAAGAATACAGAAATGCATGAGGCCCAATATGTTTCTTGACTGGAGAAAGTTAAAAAGTTTGAAGACCACAACTGTGGACATTTTAAATTGGAAAATTATTTTGCTGATTTTATGTATGTGTACACTTAATCTACTTAATGTCTCTCAGGTCCAAAACCCAGCGTTGAGAAACTTTAAACACACTCTGATATATCCTCATCTTGGGTTGCCTTGCCATAGCAAAGTTGGTCAAAATAATCTCAGTTAAGATCTTCACAGAGGTCAGACTACTCATTTTGATCAAACCTGAACTGTAATGTGACCACATGATGAGAAGAACAGATGGAAACTATCCCAGGTTATTTAAAACAACGACTGCAAATGCATTATAAGAAACACAGTTTCCTCCTCTACCTCTTTCATTTCTGTGTAACGTACACACAGACAGACTGCAAAGCTGTTACCAGGAGCTGTAGGGAGTGTGTGTTTTGTGTGTTAGGAGAAAGTGTGGGGTTATAAACAAATAGAAGTTTTCAATTAGAGACTTCATACTCTGGGACCAGCTGTGTGTATGCACATGAGTACACACACATGTATGTATGCGTGTATGAGAGAGAGCATGGCTATGAGAGCATGGCATGATTGAATCCAGCTGGTAATGATATTTGCTGGTTTGCTTTTTCTATACAGAGGAGTTCCCAAATCTCACAGAGAGCACACACACACACACACACACATAGACAGAGGGTGTGACGCCATGTTCCCCTGGAGTTAGATTTGGCTTGCTTCATATAACACACTACAAAGAGGGCGCTGTTCATCCAGCTCAAACTGAGCTTGAGTTGAGTTCAGTTTCTAGTTGACTGAAGATTGTGAAAGAAAGTGTAAAGCTGATAAAAAAAAAAGCCACTACCAGAGAGGAGGATGAGACAGGAGGCGAGAGGGCTTGTGGAATATATGCTCATCTATACACTACTGGCAACGCATAAAGCTGCCGCTTTTTTATGTGTGCGGTAATTTCACTGAGGCATGCTAAAGGTTAGAGTAACAAAATTAAAAGGCTGATGTAAGCCCTACAAGTGACCCCAAGAGGTTCAAATTTCCATTACAAATGTATTTTTAAAAGTCTGGAGTTTGAGTGCCTTGGCTGCGGAAGGCCTGAGAGTAAAAAAAAAAAAAAAAGGCGATTCATTCATAAGTCTGATCTAAATGGTTTTCTCTCTGTGTTTCTGTTTCCGACTTGAGAACAGGTGGAATATATGGATTTGCCAGTAAGCTTGCTAAAGTCCTTAATGTTTTTTTCATAAGTGAAACAGGTGAAAAATAAGTTTTGCAGAGTGAAACAAAAGTTTTTCCAGGGTTATTTCTCTAAGTTACTTTTCATCTGTGAAAACAAGTGAAACATTTTTTGTTGGGGAAATACATTCACCTGCCAAAGCTGTTTGGTTGAACCCTTGAAAAATTGACCTCACGCTGACGACTGTAGAACAGCATCGTTTGCATGATTCTGTGTAAATAGATCTAAAATAGAAAAAAATAAATTAAAAATAGCTCAAGGATTCTTTCTTTTTGCAGCAGAACACTAAGGCTCCTGTCTTCACCATCATCACATCATAACCTTACGTTACTTTACCTTACGTGCCCTGAAAACGTGGTATTTTGCTGTAATAAGCTGCATTTCCCATTAATGGCCACAGGAGATTGCTGTTTCCGTAATTCTGTGCCTTTATCTATTAAAATAAAAGCCGTAATAGACAAAGCATACATTCTTTTTGGAGTAGAGGGCTGGGGTTTCTGTTTTCGCCATCATCATCTTTTTACCTTATGTAACCTTACCTTACATGTGGGAAAAAAAACGTAGTATTTCACTGTAATTGTGTAGGAATTTCTCCAGGGAATTTCCCTTGACAGGGGGACACGGGAGATCGCTGTTTGCACAATCTTGTACATACTAATCTAAAATAAAAATAATAATAGCTAGAACATGCATTCTTTTTGCAGCAGAAAGGCAAGGATTCTGTCTTCCATCTCAATATGTTGTACACTCGTAATGACGTCACTGCACTATGTTACATGTGGTGCAATAACGTGCGGTGGTGCCAGAGAAATAAATGATGACTTTATCTTTGCACTCTGCTCATACAAATGATCATATATTAAAAAACTAAATAATGTACATAGTTTCAATATCTTATGTAGTGTTAAGAAATAATTTGTTTATGTTTCTAAATTTAGAAATCTATTGGAGCAATATGTTTTGTGCTTTTATTGTGAAAATTTTGATTAAAAAAAAGTCAGATTTTTATTACCTCCGCCAAGGAGGTTACGTTGTTGCCGGCGTTGGTCTGTTTGTCTGTTTGTTTGTCTGCAAAATAAGTTCTGAACGAATTTTGATGAAATTCTCATGAAAGGTTGATAATGGGACAAGGAACAGATGAACCACCAATTTTGGTGGTGTTCGGTTGAAGCGAAGTGGATAAAATAATAAAATGGCGGGAAATCCAAGCTGCTTGGCGGAGGTCTGCGCTCTCCGAGTGCTTTTCTAGTTTGTTTTGTTTTAGATGACACACTTTCAATACTTTTTATCAATTACCGTGTTTTATTGACTTACATAACCTTTTAGCTTAGGTTGTACAGATTTTAGGGCTACAAAACATTTGAAAATACTCTCAGAAATGACATCACAATAAGCACAAATACTAATGTAGGCACTGGCTGACCATTTCTGAGATCAAAGGGTTAACCTGTTCTTATGTCATATACACAGGGAAGGAAACAACTTAGATCAGATGAAGAAAATGGATCTTTCTCATTTGCCTCTCAGGGCTTCCGTACATGGCTCCAGATGTACAAAAGTAAATCCCACTGCAATTTGCCCATTTAGATTTTGATATTTTTTAAGTACAAGCACATAATTTAGCCCGATGATGTAACAAGAGGAAAAACTGGGAATCATCCTCTGGGGACCATGAAAATTAGCACACATACTGTGCATATCTGTATATAATATAACATTTTCAGGGGTCTTATAGACCAAAGTGCAGATCAAGTGGAAATTTAGACCTCACAGTGCCACTGCAAGGAAAATCATGGGTCTCACAAATTGGTGAACTCCCATAAGAAAGTGCGTGTCAGTCTGGCAGGTATTGTTGAGATATCATGCTCATTATCAAAGAGTTGAATCGGCAGGTGGGCGGACAGACTGCCATCTATGGGCTGATCCCAAAAGAAAGAGGTGTAGAAACTAGTCTTGGGCCAATCTAATTAAGCACTTTGTTCTCTCTTTTATTTATGACTCACTGACTATGATGGGACACCAGATGTAAAAACTTTTCTTCAGTGTTCTAGTTGATATATTTTGAATGCTTAGCCCACCTTTTTCAAATTAGGCTAATCTGAAACTACATTAGGGACAGAGATTCATTAAAAACAAGATGGTGAATTTAAATGTTACCAATATGTTCAAGTGTAAAAAATAAATGTTAAATTGAAATGTTAAAAAATCTAGATTTAGATTTAACATTAATAGATCGGTATTACATTTGCATTTAACACTAATATTTCAATTCAACATTTAGATTTCAAATTGATATATTGATTTAACATTTAAAATTTGATTTAAATTTAACATTTTTTACATGAAATTATATTGTCAATTACATAACATGCCATTTAACATGAATTTCTGTCTCAAAGGTGAGGAAAATTAGCTAAATGTGAGGAACGTGAGCTAAATATTTAAAATATATCAGCTACAAAATGGTAACCAAGTTCTAACATTTGCCGCAAAATGGACCATGTGTCATTATTTTTCCAATCCTTCCTTCATGCCTTCTTCACTCCACCTGTTGCTCCTGTGCATGTCATCCTTCACACTGCATGCATATGTCTTAACTTCCTTAATAATACCAAAGTGCGTTAGTGTCCCCTTAGGAGGATTCATTTGTTCACTCTGTTGTCATATATATTAAACACACACATGCATCAAATGCGTAGAGGTGCCATAATGATGGGTGGCCACAGCCCTGCACCCTGGGCAGTTAGGGGTTCAGTGCCTAGCTCAAGGGCATCTCCGCAGTGCCCAGGAGGTGAACTGGCCCCTCTCCAGCTACCAGTCCACACTCTGAACTTGGTCCGTGTTGGGACTTGAACCGCTGCCCCTTTGCTTCCCAACCCCGGTCCCAATGGACTGAGCTACTGCCTCCCTTCTATCCATTTACAGGAACAGCTATGATGTGAACTTTTCACCTCCGATTCTTCATCTGTGTCAGTGTGTTTGTGTGTGTGTGAGAGGGGGAAAGAAAGAGAGAGATGCACAATGGCAGGTGGTAAATACAGTAATACTGTTACCTTATATCTATTACACACATACACACATACATCGAGGGGGCACGGCCCATATTAAGTTACAATGTAGAAGAAGGCTGAACAAGTATAAGCGGATTACAAATACCTTGAGTGTGCAATATGAAGGAGATAAGACCTGAGAGAGAGAGGGGTGGTAGTGGTGGTGGTGGGGGAGGTCCGAGAGAGGGAGACAGAGTGAAGTAGAGTAATTGAAAGTGGATGACTCATTCATAAGAAATGTTTCACCTTCCTTTCACACAAGCTTTTGATTTTTTTTTTCTCTCCTTCCCGTTCTTCTCTCACTCTCTCCTTTGTTCTCTCCTTTTAGATGATGTGATTAGTTAAAAGCCTCCATCCGCTCATCACGCTGATGCAGATGGAAGTAGGGAGGGCTGCACATGCTTGCCCCTATGCATGTGTGTGAGCGTGTTCGGCAACCTTTTGTTGATCCAACCACTAACCTGTCCTTCCGCTCACTCTCTCTGATGCACACACACACTTACATGGTTCTATTTTATTATGTGTAGAGGGCCTTTACCTCTTAAGCAGCTCTGACTAATGAAGTTTATTGTAGAATTAAATTTAAAATACATATTAAATTTGGTTTACAATCAGGACCTGTGGATTCATCTTTAATCCATTCTTCATGGCACTAGTTTACGTTGTTAATAAGTCATGACAATAGGAAATGTGTAACAGCAGCCAGCGCTGCTTTTGATTTAACGATTAAATTGTATGTAACTGGTTGCACATGTCTGACGATGACTTTCTGTTTCAGTCAGTTGATTATACCAGGCAGGTTTTAAGTTTCTATGATGGTGGTTAGTTGTTTCACAGATCAGAATAATGACTCTGGTTCGTCTTGTTTAAACAGTCAGAGATTGACTTCCTCAATTGGTTACTGGTTGTTTATTGCTTCCCAGCCAACACCCCACTAGGAGCCTTTTAAGATGGAACACTGAAGGTTTTTATTGCCCCCTAGTAAAAATGGATGGGCAGATAGGATTTGTTGATCAATATCTATGACTCAGTAATTACTTCGTGTTTAAATAAGAGGCATGCAAAATTTCTTCAGCCCTCTAAATGCCCAGATAAATCCACTTAGCATTTTAAGACCCTCTATGATATTTGATATCTCCCTGTAATTCACACCAACACAGTGTTACAAGTTGCTCACACTACGGCATGACTGGTCTTCTGTCACCTTGTTGTATGTAACAGCCTAGTATAGACAGAAAAATATTGCACAAGAACATACTGGCACGTCTTATTTCTGCAAATCACAAATGTATTGCATTCGTATGCTTTATACGAATCATATCACCTTTCTAAAGTGATGTGGCAAAAGAGCTGATGTTGTCACTGGGAGGTGGAGGGGACGGTGGATGGTGGATCACCTAAGCAAGACGCTTTCCAAGCTGCAAGTCATTCAGGGCTCGACAGTGCGAGCGTTTCACTCGCATTTGCGACTAAAAATAGGGGTGTGCGAACTGTAAAAAATATTTAGGGGCACATGTGCCGAAGCAGCCTATATTTTTGTCAATAAAAAAATATGATAATCTAACGCAGCCTAT
>NC_065510.1:12592047-12605472 GCF_006386435.1 Epinephelus moara | reverse complement strand
ATAGACAAACAATGGGACAGCCAGCGCAAAGCGGTTTTACAGCTGATCATGTGTAGAGGCCTTTAGGGACCGTTTGCCACGGTACCGCTGCTGGGCAGGGTGGAAATAAAGCCCTTTTCACACAGAGCGTGCAAAGCGCAGACCTCCGTCGACGAACCCATTCATTGTGTATGTGCTACCGCGGCGCAAGAGCGCACCGCTCTGCCGCCAAGCTGAGCGGAACGCGAGGGGGGCGCATGTCGCGGCATCTGCGTGCCGCCAGCCTGCGCTCAAATTGAAATTTTTTTTAATTTCACCGCAATGCGCTGTGACAACACCTCGGTGCAAATCCTGTCCTCTGTGTTCTACCCCGCGGTGGGCACCGCAAAAGCTCTGTGTGAAAGAGGCTTAAGTCCTGCAGAGTTTCAGAGGACCTGGAGAATGTTTTAGGATAGTATAACATTATATAAGATAATCATATTGCAAAGATGATATATATAAGATAATAACATTAAAGACAAAATTAAATTGCAATACTTTTTCAAAACTTGATTTTACCTTTCTGTACATTTTGTATATTCATTATATAATTTTGCTTGTAAATGTCTATTTGCATCACGTTTATTACGAAAAACACATTATTTGATCAATTTACATTGTGCCCTTAAAGTTCTTTGTGCGCTCCTTACTTTTTCAACTTAGGAGCACATGTGCTCCTTGGGAAAAAGGTTAGCGTCAAGCCCTGTCATTGCTGTTTTATAGGCACTAATTGTGGGTGTTCTGTAGCGACCTGTTGCTGTTTTACCAGTTAGGATAGTGGCACGAAAAGTGATTCTTTTACATCAAGACATAGTTGAGTTTTCTCCCAAATAAATGGCACAGAAAGCAGTTGTTTCTTTACCAAGACATCGCTAACTTGTGCTGTATGTACCACAAGCAAACTTGCGTCACAGAATGACAACTAATAGCAAATACTAGTGACATAGTTAGTTTTTCTGTTCTGGTATTTTAGGGAGCTCTCAAAGACTGAAAGCAGCAGCAAGAACTGGATTGAATTTTAGTAATAGGGGTGGGCAATATGGCCCTAAAATAATGTCACGATATTTCAGGGTATTTTTGCGATAACGATATTCTTGACAAAATGACATATTAGTAAAAAAATAAATAAATAAAAAATACTATTAATTTAAGAACACAGGATAGCAACAAAATATATCACATAAGTGATACTTGACAAATCTCCATTTCATGTAAATGTAATGGACAATAAAGTTTTCTTATCTTATCCAGTTTTACCCGTCAACCTAACAGCTTGCCCTCAAATATTCAGTAAAAACTAAAGAAAAATGATCTCTTATTAATTATTTCTTTATTTAGTAAACAACAACAGTCACTCAGAGGGAGATTCAGGTTTTGTATACCACAAATTACAAATACAAATACAAGAAAATGTACCATGGGATCTATAAACATACATATACAGACATATATAAAACAAGAGGCAATTTCCTTATCTTTTAGCAAAATCCTAAATGACTGATAAAACATTCAGGATGCCCAGGCCTAACAATGCCACAGTTTATTCCACACTGTTGAAGCTGCTTCTCTTTTTGGAACCACCGTGGAGTCGGTAATAGTTTCGCTTTCAGCCATGCTTGCTGTTGATGTGGGTAACAGTATGACGTCAATGTCAACAAGTCTAAATATCAAGTATCAAGCAAGTATCACGATATGACTTTTTCATATGATATCAAAAATGATACCGGTATTAACGTGAACAAGATGATATGGCACACCCCTGGTTGGTAACCTGCCTGCAATCACACACCTTAGTTTTCTGTAAACCTGTAGTTTAGACTTTCCAGTTCATTCTGTCTTCATTTGACCTTTTGACCCTATGCACATAATTCACACTGTAATACATACGGACAAATAAAGACACACATTTTTCTTTTATACATTATACTCATAGTTTGTTAAGTATTCCTGACGTTACACTACTTGTATTTGAGGCATACCTCTGTGCTGTCACTTAATTTTATCTTTACTAGAGTTTGTTATAAGTTTATCAGTGCTGAGGGTGCTGCTTGTGTCGCTGTATTATTATTATTAATAATTATTATTATTTGGAGGTGTTTGCTTTTTGGTTTGTTTCAAAAATGGACTGATCAGCCAGTGTAGACGTTCTCCTTTGTGTTCAGCTTGTTAGATCAGTTCGGCTTGTTCAGTTTTTATCAGTTTATGTTAAGTTTTGTCTGTGTTCGTGCAGCCTGTCCTCTTCCCAGGTCTCCATGGTGGAGAGGAGGTCATGTGTATGGCAACACCTGGAAGTTGCCTAACATCCTCCTGGATCTGTTACTTGCATGTGTTTATAATTAACCTATAAATGTGTCATCCTGATTGTCTTTACTGCAATTTTACTACGTCTATCGATTCTGTACACAACATCTGTTGCATGTCTGTCCATCCTGAAAGTGGTATGCCTCCACAGTTGCTCTTCCTGAGGTTTCTTTCATAATTTCCCGTGTTGAAATGTTTTTTTTTTTTCCCTGATCTGCCTCAAGAGTCTGAGGAAAGAAGGTGTCTGGAGATTTTTAAGCCCTTTGAGGCAAATTTGTGATTTGTGATAATGGGCAATATAAATAAAATTGACTTGACTAATACATTGGTGGCAATTTGCACCACAGTCATGCCAGTTACTTTGGTGGTTTGGCAGAGATGCTTGATATTTCTTTTGGAAAATGCACCACTGGTTAAAGTGAACTAGCCGACCTGAAAATTGTTCATTTCTGTGAAAAAGAAGTGCTCTCTCCTCTGAAAGAAGCACAGTCAAATGCTGTCATTATGAAGACTCAAAATCAAGGTTATTTGTGGCTCAATCGCTTGAGAAAATGTTAATTTTGTTCTCATTTTCTTCAAATCCAGAAAAAAACACAAGGTACAAATGAAGGCCTATGAATGTAGGCAAACAAAACACAGTGTATTTACTTGTTATATTAGATAAGACTTGCAAAGCTCTCCTCCAGCCACAGATGACCTATCATATGTTGTCATGCTTTACAACACTAGACGGTGTTTGTGTAAGACCACCCCTTGCAGAAATTGAAGGTGAACCCTTTACTGTAAATGGAGCAGGGATGAACATGGAAAAGAAGGGAGCATTCTGACATTACAAACAGATTTTTTCAATGTAAATGTATTTACTTGTTTACATGATGTTGCTCTGTATATTAGGGTGAGAGGAGAATCGGTGAAAGAAAGTCGTTTTAAGCTGGCTGCGAGATAGACAGACTGGCCTGCCCACTCAACAGGCCTGCATGCACACATACACACACACACACACACACACTTTCATACACACACACATTCAGCTAAGCAGCCTTTGTTAGTGTCATAATCACATTTAGTAGAAGCCATATGACACTAGAAATAGCTGCCAAGGACAGACAAGGCAATGTGGGAGAGTGTGAGTTTGTATGTGACTAAGGGAGATGAAAATAGGGAGAAAATAAGGCTCTGTGTGTGTGTGCGTGCACTGGTATGTGAAGTTTCTCAGTAAAATCACCCATATGCTTAGGTCAGCCACACTATCACTAGCTTTCCAGACACGGCTAGGGGAGAAGGCTAGTGTGTGCATGTGTGTGTGTACGAGAAAGGAACAGTAGGGGGTGGGGTGAGACATTTGTAGAGTGGTGGTTATCGCCTTATTCACAGTGAAAATTACTTCTCTGTGTAATTAGCGCACTGGATTGAAGTCACCTTCATCTAATTACCAAAAAGAAAAAGGAAAAGTTTATACTGAAGTTCTGAATGCTCACTTGCTTTTCCTATAGTCGTTAAAAGTGTCAGTTTTGAGACTGTTTCCTGTTGGTTAAGGCATCAGTACGAGACTGTAATGCTGACTGGCTGTTGGGGTTGGTGTGAAAATCTTCACTTAGCTAAATACCCAACCGGACTGGTATATGGAATTTTACCAGGTGTCCAATTAGACTCAGCAGCCGCTCAATGGTGAAACATAATGGAACCGTGTTCCAACAGCAGATGAGTGTCAGACTGTCGTTTTGCATTATGTAACATTGGAACTCTCTGTCATTGAATCCGGTAAATATGCACTTCTGTTACATCATGTAAACAAACCACGTTGCTATAAACTGTGCGCTCGACATCAGATTGAAGACGTAACCACTTAAGAGATGAGTGAGTTGTTTACTTGCTGTTTTCCTATGTTTGTAACTCACTTTTTAAAACACTTTAAAACACTTGTTACATATTGAGATATTTACTGGGATTCACATACAGTATGGCAAACACCAAGTAGCCTAGCTTAATGATGGTCATTTACGTTAGAAGAAACTTTAAGCTCACTGACGATCTCCCTCCAGCCAGCTGCCATCCTATTATTGTTACTATTTTTTGTAAAATGGGAGCCATCCTCATTTCAACTTAATGAAGCAGAGACAGAATACCTCGTCTACTGTAGCACTTTCAAGGCAAGCGACAGCGTATAAATAGAAACAGGCCCCCTGACAAAAGTTCAGCTGAAAACAGCAGCACTCTATCTCCTGCAGCCACTTAGGACCCCTCTTTTGTCAGATTTAAATCTAAAATGTGGCCATATTGATGCAGCTTGAGTTTTCTTGAGACACTCTGCCATGTCTCCTCTCGTCACCCTAAAAAACACATGAACTTCCTGGTAAACAAACACAATGTACACTGCTCTTCCCTTCTTAATTTTGCTGAAATTTGAACTTCTTCATGTTGCCTGTCAGACACTAGTGGCTCCAGTAGTCCATTTATAAACTAAACATTATTATAATCACACATCAATGCGATATGGGTTGGATTAAGGGGGTGATGGAGTCAGCACACGTCGCTGCCAGATCTTGTAATAGTTACAAGTGTTCCACCTCAGACAGTTTGCATAAAATCGAACCGGTTTAAGCCCGGACTGGAGCTGCAAAATCGGAAATTGACCTAACTCCACTGGCCATGGCTTGTAATGTTGTTTCAGGATGCTATAGGCAAAGATGGTGGCAAAACTTTAAATTAATCACACTGGAAGTAAAAAAAAAAGTCTAATAAACACACACGCACACCTGTCCCTCCTATACAATAAACACCTCAACTCCCTCTGCAATGCATTTAATTATCTCTGTTAGCACGGGCACAATTGATGTACCACCATGGCACTGTAATTGCTGACAAACTGTATCGCTCCAAGTGACAGAATGCCTTCACGGTGACGGTGAGGGATTGCATCTTAGTGGTCGCCAGGGACGCACCCACTGTAAGGCCATATCAGCACAAAGAAAAAGCATGGTCTTAAACAGTTTGCCATTCTCATGTGAGTCCTAGGGTATCTTCAATGACTTAAACATTTAATACAAAGAAAGTAGAGTGAGAGTTTGGGACTATGTATTTTATTGCAATGTAAATAAGAGCACTGAAAGGGAATGCGTGCAACTGAGTGAGAACGCAGTGTCAGTAAGGAGGAAGCAGTGGAGGAGGATAAGGAGGGCACAGTGGCACTGTTCGAATGATGTAACGAGTAGAAAGGAAAAACAGAGAGAGAAGGAAGGAGTGAATGAGGGACTGAGAGAGAAAGAGAGGCAGATAAAGATCGAGGGAGAAGTAAGAGAGAGCAGGCGGGCGAGTGGTAATGTCCTAATGATGTAGTGGCTGTCAGAGCATTTGCTTCAGAGGCCAAATGATCCTGTAAGAACAGCACAGCTATTGATCCAGCTATTACACAGCACCACATACTAATGATTGTGTGTGTTTGTGTCTGTCTGTGTCTGTGTCCATGTGTGTGTGTGTGTGTGTGTGTGAGCGAGAAAGATGGAATAACAATGTATAGCAAAAACAGGTGTATATATATATGTTGTCTATCAAAAAAAAAAGCAAGACAAGATTGAAGCACATTTTTAGGTGTGGAGGTTTATGAGTGTGTGTGTGTGTGTGCATGTGTGTGTGTAATTGTGACATGACACTTTGTCAATACTCCCATTACAGTGTGACAGATATGAAACCCAATCTGAACCTGATCTGTTTGATATCCGATCTCAGTTCTCACCTTGAATATTTCAATACCTCCCAACCCACACACACACACACGCACACACACACACACACACACACAGACGGGCACACACGCCCAAAGTGTTTCCACCAAGTATCATAAATCACTACGCTGGAAAGCATATTCACAGGAAACAAGCATCTCTGATTCATGACCTTATTGTTTTGTCATCAAAAATAAATAAATAAAAATTAATAATAAAAAAGAAAAAAGTAAAAGACTAACATGAGACCCACAAATGAAAAATACAAGAAAAGGAAAACTAGTTATTTAGATGAGCAACATATTGACTTGTCTTTTTGAACAGTTTACAAATTAGATGACCTCATGGTAGTTTCAGAGGCACTTATGCAAGTAATTTCTCTGTTACGTCTGAAATCGTCTAAGAAAGTAGAAATTTAGGGGACACAGAAGAATGCTAAATAATTAAAATGTGGCAAAATCAAATGTCTTTAATTTCATGGTTAATTATCAATTAGTCTGTTGATTCTTACTGAGATTAATCAGTTAATTATTTGGTCTGTAAAATGTCAAAAAGATAGTGTCTTCAAAGTGCTTGTTATGTGTCACAAACAGTCCAGGCAAAAGTGAAAGTCAAACCCAGATTCACTCTCATTTCGCATTTCGCCTTGCAGTATTTGTGTTTTTGTGTCTCTTGGGGTGACTGCTGCTTATGGTCTGGTGGTCACTACCTTTTTGTAAAGCCCAGACCTTGCCCGAGCACCATAGGGATACACACCCATTAACGTCCTGAACACAGAAAATAAGAGGAAAATAAGAAAATACGGACAGAGGGGAGAGTTTGTGCAGATAAATACAGTGCAACACACATCTAATGGGTCATACGTGATTATTGAGAGGGATTACTTCTGTATGAGTCCATGTAACTGGTGGATTCTAGTGTTGTGTTGATATGAGGAGGCCCAGACTGTGGATATCATTGGAGGCAAGCTCCGTTTATTCCTGACAGCAAGAGGTAAAAACCAAAATCCTGCATCAATCACAACCATACAAACTCGAGCCCCTGCACAAATTCAGTGATACAGGAATATGTTAGCGTAAAATGAACTTATAAACAGCTTAACAGGGCTCAAACATGGAAATTACTACGAGAGCAATGTCGCTTACCTCTCCCATGGAGCACAACATGCCAAAGGGGAGAGGTCAGGTGGGAAACACCCCCAAAAGTGAACGTAGGGGTACAGAAACCGAGTATCAAACGTTCCACATACTAACTTCGGAGGCCTAAGCGTGTCAGGTAATATCAACTGAAACAAATTTTGTGTAATTATGATACTTAATATTACAAATGTACATTTGACTTTGTGACACGTATCACTGCTGAATAATTGACCCTGTTACATCTATACTTTATTTTATCGGAAAATCCTGCATAATATATCTTTACAAAAATATCAATAATCAAATCAGTTGCTGTTTAACTAGATTATTAATGAACTTTCAGCTCTAGTTTCTTCCATGTGTTTTGTGTGTAACATTGCAAGTAGAAATGCCACAGGCAATGTTCTGCATGTCCTCGTGTGTGTAATTTATTCCATTTCAAACCAGATTCAGTTTCCTCTGAACAGGGTACTCAGTCAGTACTGTTTAGGGGACACTTTTATACATCACCCTTTAGTTTTAATCTTTAATTTCTAGTATGAACAGAATTCCCCACCATATTAACACACACTTTAATATCAGAAAACAGAGTGGAAGGAAATCATGACGCGTTCTACTGTTGCTGGAAAGCAAAGAAACATTAAAAATCCAAATATTTAGAGTTCAGCACGTTACTGCATACGAGAGATAAAGCAAAGCAGTTTGGGATGTACGTCTTTGCTGAGTTACTGTGTGAAGTTTCTGCAAAGCTGCAGTGGAAGCCTCGCCTGTCACCACATGTAAAAAGGCCATCATCTATAAGGTCCCAAGACTCAGTGAAACCGAGAAACCCTGCTGTAGAATTTATTAGGCTGAACACTCCCTCTATCTGCCTCTCTCCATTCCTCTCTGTCTATCTGCCTCGCTCGCTCCTTCTCCCTCTGCACTTCTGGTAATGGATTCTGCCTAAATGGGTTCTGAGAAACACAAGTGAAGAGAGGAAGACGGGAGGAGGTGAGGTAAGGGAAGACTTGTTGCTTGGGTCCTCGAAGCATATGATAAAATGATGCCAATTGGTGTGGTAAGAAGTTTTACAATTTACAAAACTCTCACGATTATTTTAAATTGATTCTTTGCATTTTTTCCCCTGAAAGTGCTGTACATTATTAGAACAGCTAGATTCCCAGGGAGGTAAAATGGTTGAATCATTGCTCACATTGCCTGTTTTCTGACTTCATGATGTTGGGCCATTTCCTACAGTATTACAATGCTATTAACAAAACTGTCTTGATTTATGACACAGTAGACATTTTGTCCTTACAATGAAGCTGTATCAATTACTGTATTTTTACTGTATATTAAATGTTATACAACACACAATAACAATGATGAAAAAAAAAGGTTTAAATAGGATAGAAATGAGAGAGGACAGGAAATAAGGGAGGATGGGAAGAGAGAAAATGAGGGGAGGAGGGAGGGAGCGGGTGATGCTGTATGGTTAATGATTTAATGTTAGCCACTTGATGGAATGAAGTGTCTTCTCCATGTTAGCGGCGCCAAAGTTAAACCCTCTAGTCAGTTAGTCTGTTATTCATTGATTTCTCTGGTCAGCACTAGATTGCTATTGAATATGACTGGCACCAGGGCTGTGTGTGAGTGTATGTGTGTGTGCATGTGTGTATGTGAGGAGCGTGGATCCTGTGAACTCAAGTACATCTCAGTTGCTGGTGGAAAACTCATTTTTACTGCAAACACATGACCTCTCCACTGGCGCACGCTCATATACAGACAAACACACACACACACAAGCACACACACATTCAACTAGTTCTTGGAAGAGTGTGAAAGATGAGCTTGAAAATACATCTGCAGACTTTGTGTAACATACTCACTGCTACTCTCCACGCCTTCTCACTGTGAGAGGACAGAGATGATACATTATTTATTCCTGAAGGCTGTTTTGTATTAACCACACAGCACCAGCTGAGCAAAAACATAACCAGCAGTAATATCTATGCATCAATACTGCAGTGTGGATGGCAGAAAAATGTCTTCAAATGCAGACTGGTGAATGTGCATGTATAATGTCCATACTTACATATGCACCTTGGTTATTGAAGTGATCTGTCTTCTGTTCTCATATCTGTTGTCTCGTCCTCTACCATGATGTGTGCATTTAAAGTTGTGTGTCCGTGTGTGTGTGCTGTACTGGATAACTATTTAATATATGGAGTTATTTTGCAACTGCATGAGTAAATATGTCGTGAGCATATGAACACTGTGTTAGGGCTACCTGATGTATAGTTTAATAAGACTGCATTATAAATATTTTAAGGAATACATATTATTCTAAAGAGCACATAGAATAGAATTTAGTGCACCACACGCACACACGCACTGAAGAACATCCCTGTACAAAGAAAAGCAGGGTAATTTAGCAACAGCACTTGTGCTATACAGAGAGGAATAACTATAACAAATATACTTAATAAAATCAGAGTTAAGATTTGCATACTTATTACCAGGAAGTGTTTAGATCTATTTAATTTCCAAAGATTGGTATGGTTATTTTATTGAATTGGACTAAAAAACTACTACTACTAAAAATAATAATGAGTATATAGGCAACAGATAAAAGAAAAGTGTCTTGTTAGTCGGTGTTACAATAAATATCTTAATTCAAATTTAACTATTTTGTCCCTAAGTATTTAAAGCAGGGGTCATCAACTGCATGTTTTAAGCAGACCCTGTGAAGGCTTTAAAATTAAAAACAGCAAAAGAAAACATTTACTTAAATCTTATTAGCCTGTCATTGTTTAACAATTCAATAAATGATATTGAATAATGTAATACAACTATTCTAATAAAAGTACTACGCTATGAGTTTGCTCCCATTCTTGCATGAAGATATCAGGGTGTCTACAGATATAACCAAAATAAATTTAAGACTTTTTGAGGCTTTATTAAATACCCCCTTATACGAAATTTAAGACCCAACCTGCAATGGAAAAATTTCCAGTTTTTAACACTGATGTCAGTTAAAAAAGAACTGTAAGGAAAAATGACTGACAATAATTGGGTAGGTTTAAGTTTTGTGTGTTTAATGTAAAAAGAAAACAAAAACTCATCACTGTCATAAATGCTATTTATTATTGCAATTCTTCCGTCTGTCCAGTGATCATTAACAGTTACTGGGTCTGTCAGTCTGAACAAATTTTTGCAGTAATGTGACCGAAAATATTTTAGACCCATAGAATCTGAATTTAAGACAATTAAAGACTTTTTAAGGCCTTATATTAAGAAAATATAATCTAAGACATATTAAGACTTTTTATGGACCTGTAGACACCCTGGATATAGCACTGCATTCATAAAATACAGGAATTTATTTCAGCTTTAACTATCTGCACCGCCAAACCTGCAAAAATACAGGTTAATCAACCACCTGAGCCCGACCTGCAATCTGTAAACTTTATGCATTATAGTGGCACAACTGTCAGGACTGTGGACAGATACATGGATTTAATGCCAGAGTGTTTCCTGTAAGTTATTATTAACTATTCATGATGCTGCTTTTCTTGGTAGGCGTACCAAAACCCAACCTGTGAATCAGGGGTCGACCCTGACATCACTGATCACTACCCACTAATAATAAGCTGACATATATTTATAACATATGTTCATATTTATTATGTATGTAGTACCTGTGGGTCATTCTCTCATATTTGGAGTTGGTCAATCATTCCCTAATAAAATAATTTCCGTCTAAATTGTTTTTGGGGTTGTTTCAAAAGAGAAAGAAAACAAAGCCATGTTCAATACTAACACTTTTTTTTTTTCTCCTAACATTTTCTGACTTCATTAATATTCTGCAGGCCAGAAGGGAAGCTTTGGTGGGTTATATGTGGTCTGCCGGCCGCCAATTGATGAGCACTGATTTAAAGAGATCTGATCTTCAAATTCAAAATATCAATTAGTAAATAAAAAATAAGTAACACTGCATCATATCCATCTCGTGCATGCATGGCTGAGCAATTAAGCAATGTTGACGCACAGTAAAAGTTACAGAGGCAGGATGAAACTGGGCTGGGTGTGCATGTAAATTTGGTCCAGTGTGGTCATTGGATTTTGACAGTGTCAGTGTCAATGTATGCAATAATTTTTGTAATAGAAAAAAAATAAATAAATAAATAAAATTCCCATGTATTGGTGCCACTGTGTAACTGAGTAGATTTGTAGTGTATAATCACACTTCATCTGTGTAAACAATGAGTCAGAAACTGGCCGGGTGGTAATTATTTGTGAAGCAGTTAGCATTAAACATTACGCAACAGAGAAACTAAAGATTTTTCTTCACTGTGCTTTTTTTAGCGACATATCAATGTTTACACACACTCTCCTACAGATCTATACTGTTAGTATACATAAAATATACATACAATAATGAGAGAGGGAAAAAAGAGATAGAGGGCTTAAGAATCTGTTTGCCTACAACATATCAGACAAATGTGCAAACAAATCTGTGCTTTGGGATATTTATATATATTTCTAACCAACCAATAATCATTTGAAAGAGAGCTAAAACTATAGTTATGACAGAAGTCTGGACAACTGTGATATGCACCTCCATTTGTAGTCATTTGTAGACGACGTTGTTTGTCACTTTTTTAACAGATCAAAAGCAATTCCCCAAATACTCCAATCAATGTTATCACCAGATACAAATATTACCTTATTTTACATGTTATAATTTAGGTATTGATAATATCCTAAGTGAGTGAAGGACTGATGGAAGATAATTTTAGATACACAACCAGGTTCAGCTAATGGGGCCTGAATTGCCGCTTCTAATACAACGAACAACTAGAAGATTTAATTGCCAAAATGTAGTTCAAGTAATGCCACGCATAAAGCCTCACAGAGCACACCAGCTGCGGCCATTGTTCTCGTCGTTTTAAAAGATGTGATGATTTCTAAAGATTCTGCCAACTTGTGTCCAGTGATGGCTTAACAATGACGGTACTTAGAAGAGAAAGATTCACTCTAATATCCTGTCTCTTACGGTGCAGAGGCCACTGTTCCCCGCTTAGAAACGGTAAAAGGAAAGTGGCAAAATTAAAAGAAGTGAGACAAAGACTGCGATGCTGAATAGAGGGAGAGAGAGAGACAGAAAAGCAGAGACACAGCTAGCCATGGAGACACAGAGAGAGCTATTACGACTGACATATTTTCTCAAAGATAATGCACATCTCCAGTTCTCACAAAGCTCCTTACTTGTTGTTTCAAGGTAAGTGTGTAATTCAGCGGTAAAATGTGCGTGTTGTACTTTCATAGAAACTGACAACAATACTAAACACAGAATGAGAAGAGGTGAGATCATCTGTTCTAGTTTGGTATTGTGCTGCATGAATAGCATTCATTTTGTCACCTTCAGCTTTGGCAATGTATCACATCCCTGCACCTTTACAATAAAGCAGCCACTGAACTGAATTGAACCGAACTGAATTCCATTGAAAGAGTGAGAGCAAGCAGCGTATGAACTGATCCATCATTGTCTATTTTATGTCCCTGTCTTTCTCCATCTGTCTGCCTTCCTGTTTGTTGCTCTGTCAATGGAGAAGCTTTCAGGTGACACATTGCACCCTCTGGCACTCACACTGGAGGTCTACAGCTGACAGGCGGTTGAGAATGCCATATTGTATTTGCTTTATAAATGACGATTTGCAATGTTGGCAACTTATGACAAAGTGTGACCAAGTCGTACATGTGCTCTACAACTTCTATAAAACAGCGCATAGCTAAAAGTATGTGGGCACCCAAACGTCACATCTATATCTAATTGTTCAGCATCCCATTCCAACATCATGGACATTAATATGCAGCTATAACAGCCTCAACTCTTCCTGTGAGGCTTTCCACACAATTTTTTAACCTGGCTGCAGAGATTTGTCCCCATTTAGCCACAGGAGCATTAAATGGTAAATGGTCCACACTTTTACAGCCCGTTTATAGTCTTTCGACCACTCAAAGCACTTTTACACTACGGGCTCTAGTTTCGCAGACCGGGCGAGGCGGGGGCGCAGCGCACCTGCGCTTCGCCAACAGGCGGATTTTGCAAGTTTGGCACACCATGCGCCTGGCGCAGCTACTCCTCTTTCCCACCTCCGTCCCTCCTACCTGCACAAGTCGGAAAGAGGGAGGAGAGAAGGCGTGGAGTGGGTTTTACACACATCACACCAATCAAATGAGCCCCTCTCCTCGTCCTT